>NW_023339807.1:2444520-2452838 GCF_004916995.1 Morone saxatilis
TCTTGTGTCCAGCAGGAGAACTTTAGCAATGAACAACATTTACATATTCACAGATTCTGGAATTTATAATGAGGTAGAAGGAGGAGATGACTTTTTAAGGATTTACATGTGAAAATGAAACTTTTTTTTGCAGGAAAAGAGTTATCAGACACACATTATTGTTCCAGGAAGACCATTTGTATATATGTGTCAATACATATTGGTTTGTGTTTTATTTTCTTTTGAAGGCACTAAAATACCTTATAAGTCAAATTAGTATTGGAAAGTGGAAATACCATGAAGTGGTGATATAGCACAAAAACAGAAATATGAAATAAATATGAAAGTGTTTGAAATCAGATTTATGTTGTACAACAGGCTAAGACAGTGCCAGTTTGGTCATTAGCTGTTCAGTCCATCAGGCAGCTACAACCCTCTGCCTAACACTTCTCTGCGTCCCGCCAACCACCACAGCCTTTCTTTAACGCTGACGCCATGAGATCTCTGCTGTCGGCATTGAAGCAGAGAATGCAGTAATAGATGGAGGAATGGCTTTGAGTGGACGAGGAGGGTGTCCCATTCTTTAGAGACGGGGGTCTCATTCACTACTCAGATAAAGCTGCACTATTTGCATGTAATAAGAGGTGCAGAGGCCAGGCATGGGGATAATGGTTGGCCTAATGATGGACTTGGGATTGTGAGAGCCACAACACAGCGCTGTGGAACAGATTATATCTATAATTACTGACAGGTGCAAAGACACAACAGAGACATCAGATCAGAACTAGTAATGCCCAACTTTCTAAGAGAATCTTCAGCATTTTACTTTGTGATGTTTCCTTTACAAAACCTACATGTTTCTTAAACACGGAGTAGATAGAGGGTGAATAGTGTGTATTTACTATTCCACTGAATATGTTGAAGTGTGTGTATCCTGATCTGAAGGCGCATGGTGTTTCTCTGTGTGTGTATGCATGCGGAGGGTGGAAGTCACCCCACTGAGAGAGCTGTGTCCTCTCAGCTGCTGCATTTACATTGAAATCAGCCTCTTTGTCCAGGCCCGTCCTAAAGCCTGACAGGCTGGGAGAGCTTCACTGATAGCAGCCTAATCCCTGTGCACACATTCACATTAATACACTGACAAATTACACCAACACATGCACGCAGCCATTCAAACCTTACCCATGCACATATTTAAACTGGGTTTCCCACCAAATATTTATAGTTACAATGAGTTAAATAAATATAAAAATAATAAATAATGTACAGAATATGCACAATATTCCTGTATTTATTATAATTCCTTAAAGTTATATATTATGATTGATATATGACTAAGTAAGGGTCCCTCCCTTATGCAGTATGAAGTAAATAGCAAAAGAAACACATCAATTATTATATAGCAGCCTGATGTATGTATGATATCACCTCATTGTGCAACAGTTGAAAAGTTGCCCTTGGCTTTCTGGAGTGCTGTTTGCAAAAACAGCCCCTGTGTTGTTGGGAAATAGTTAAAGAGATATTCCAGCAATTCAGTATTGCACTTCCATACATTTGCAAGACTCACAAGAGAACTGTAACAGCAGCAGAGGCTGAGATATCCTTACTGACCATAGAATGAGACAAGAATGGTGGATCCTTCAATTTGCATAATGCAACTCCATAGTGTCTTTGTGCCGCTACTTTCAAGCTTTAGTTTGTGATGCAGGTTTTGTTTAAAAATGTCTCAAGCTCGGGGTAACCCTGATAACATCATTGGGTTTATTTTGTTGAACCCTGGGGAGCTCCCTCCAAAGCCACAGGGGACAATATAACTGTTTTCACATTTGTGAAGTGTGGCACATTCACGCCTCCTGTGTCTCATGCTTCAGGTCTGTGTTGACTTTTCAGCATTTAACCAAGACCACGACCTTAACAAAGGGTCTTAACAGAACTATAAAGGCATAAGTCAGGCAGCAGAAAGTGAAGGGAAACAAACATCCAGGGGCGGATCTAGAGAAATATTAATGGGGGTGTCCAGTGGGTGATAGGGGTGGCAAAAATATATGCTGATTTAACTGTAAACAATCACATATATCAATATATGCTTGGGAAAGCTCCCAAATGAAGATATTTGAACTCAAAAACATTATTGTGGCACATTAGTAAAGCATTCAATTGAAAGGTGGCATTAGAAATCAATAAGTTGTTTTATTTCCAAATCTTCAGACATCACTGTTAGGCACTGTCACGCATTGGCTTCACTTTGCAGACTCGGAAGCTCTGTCCACTATATATACTGTCAGTGGTTCTGCATCAGTATTAGTCTAAAATCTGGCCAGATTATTGTTATGTGTTGGCAGCTCACCCATGTCATCTCTTATGTCATAAAAAGATAAAATGTAGGTGGCATTATGTGGCCATCTACGTTGTTTATTCTATTTATCTATTATCTCTCTGCCTGTCCCATTATCTGTTTTTAAATCATCAATTTCATGAAAAGTTTTTTGCTACTTGGTTAAACCAATGTAGTGAGGTAAGTTTTACTACTCAGGAAAATAGAATTAACCATAAGTATGGTTGCTAAGGTTACCTGCAGCCTGATATACCTAATGAGGTGATTTAGAAAAGTCAGCCTTCCTACAGCACTACTTATATCATGCTGCATGGGTGATAAAATGTTATATGTGTATATGTGTGTGTGTATATATATATACATATATTATATTTATATTTTAAAATCTTTAAAGCTTTGGTTTTCTGGTTTAGTAAAATCCGAGGTGAAGAGCAGGGAAGGGCAGAGGGAGGGAGGGAATAAAGGAGCGATGGAAGCAGAGACTTGCAGGAACAGGGCAGGGTTTCTTTTTGTTGAGGCAGCGTTGTATTATTTATAGGAGGTGGTGGAGGCAGGCCGCTTCAGATGGAGCAGAGCAAAGAAGGGGAGCAGCCCCTTTCTCTTTTGTGGGTCTATTCCCAGTGGGCAGGCTTTGTGCTGGCTGGATGGTTGCCTTTGAGGAAACCCGGGCAGCTATTGAGCTGAGAGTGAAGGCCGGGCCTGACTCGCCCGCACTGAGACACAGCAACACTACAGCACTACAATGTCTGTCACTGCTTTGGCCAGAGAGGAAAAGAAAAGGACGGAGAGAGAGTGACAGAGGATGGGGGGGAAATAGTGGGAGTGTTTGATTTTGGCAGGGAGGGATTGGGGGAAAAAAATAGTGTTTTTGTGGTGAGAAAAGAGAAAGCCAGAAAGAGATAGGAGTGGGTTGAAAAAAATGGAGGCAGGGGTGGAGAAGAGAAGAAAGGAAGAAAGGGAAAAAAGGCAGGTCTCCTTTACAGTACTGCACTGCATTGATCTATGTTTATTCATGATTCTGCATTATTCACAAGATTAGCTGATGCAACCTGGTGCCGAGGGGAGGCAATGACTCCCCCCATCAATCCACTCGGTGACCACACAGTTCAACTCCGAGTCCCAACAACAAGTGGGAGACAGCTGAACTGTCTCTGAGCTCCAGCACACTCACTCCAGGCTAGAGTGTATGAAGAATTGGACGCAGTGCACTCGCAGTCAGAATACATAACAAAGCATAAAACATTGATTCAATCAGGGAGCAAAAAGCAACATGAAAGAGGTAAAATCAACATCTCAGTGCTTCAATCCAAACAAGAATTTAGTTGTATTTTAAGGGGAAAACTTCAGAGGCTTAAAGCATTGTTACAGATCTATATTGAGATATAATATTTGGATATTTGAGTAACTTAGTGCACCTTGGTGTCTTTTTTTGGCCTGTTTTTTTAATTTGTGACATAACATCAGAAAGCTGCAATAATCAATATTCTTATATGAACAATGAAACTAATGAGAATGCGAAATGCAAAAGTGGTTGCTCATAGTGATGATCCTGCTGAGAATTATCTCTGCAGTTCCCCTCAGCTCTACGGTGCATTATAGCATCTTTCAGCTTATTCTTTTGATTTTACAGCAAATGCACTTTTTCGGTTCAGTCTTAGCGTTCTAATCAACCTGTTTTAAGTGAAAACATAAACCCACAGCTGATGATTAGAGTAGAACATTCAGCAGCTAAAATTCATATATATTTCTCAAGATTTGGTTTGAGACCAAAGCATGGCAACTGATAAATTATTAGGTCACCAGAAACACAACATTAAATGAATGCTAATGTTGCTCCGTGTCTGCTGGTTGTGTAAACAGTATTCTGCCCTATCAACATTACAAGGTGATAATATATCAAAATGAGATTTTTGGCTTCTTGTGGCCCCAAGCGGCCAAAACAAAAACAGTAATGCTGATTTAAGTTTGTAGCAAGCTAGCTAAATCCCATAATTAGTATACTGTGATGGTTGTTTTTTTATTCTTGTATGTGGAATTTGTGTTATTTATACTTTGCCTCCCATCAAGGATGATAATGGAAATATGTATTTAAGTTATAGAGTTGCACTGATTAACCTGAAAATCTGCTATAAATTAGACCACAGACTGTGACCTCATAGTAGCAATTAGTGCACATTTGTGCGCTCACTGCAAACACAATCAATATTGGACATTTGAAAGAAAAATGAATCTTGTCATTGTGATTTGATTCAAAGAAAATAATTCAGATGGACTTGATAGGACAACCCTGTCTCCTAGAAATTACTTGTTACTGTTTTCTCAATTATGTTGTGGACAAATGTAATAGCTGCATGGATTATGTCCAGAGGCAATGTATTTTCAGTGATTGAAGTGATACATTTATCAACCGCACTGGAGTCACTGGGAGGTGGTTGGGTGGATGGGTTAGGGTTAGGGTTACAAAGCACAGGAGGCTGAGGTTTACATCCTGAGGACAGGCTACAAAAGCACTTTATGTAAAGTTACTGAAAGAATGTGATTTTGGTTGAATGATGCATTAATTGTGGACCTTTTCTCTATTAAACCAGACCATGATCTGTATCTAACCCTTAACCAACTGCTGTGAGTCTCTAAACACAACCATACTAAGCTTCAATAATGCTGTAGTCACTACAAGCAGATAGGATATTCTGACAGAAAATACAACAAGGAAATACAATATTTTAGCATTTTGCAAGATTCGTAAATTCAAATTCTCTCATTATGACAGAACACATAATAGGGTCAGCACTAAAGCTGGTTAGGAATGGTATAATTAAACCATAACAAACCCAAATCGGTTAGAACCCTGAGGTCTACTGGTGAAACGCAAGCACTCTCATCTGGTCAGTTATTGTTGGATGGACATTGGTTTGTGGTATCCAAATTCGCTTTTGCACTGCATGGTCCAACTAAAATTAACTCACTGTCTTTTGGTTTTCCATTATTGATAGTACCTGGTACTTTGTTGGTACCGCCTCGGTTGAGGTTCAAAGTGAGCTGGGCTGATGCTAAAAGGTGACGAGAAAACCCCACAGACCACTAATTGGTCGCACGACACGGGGCATCCTTCACAAACCCCGTATTTTAAAATAGCCATACCATCAATAGCAACTACTATTTTTTGATTCCCTCAAAAATTTCAGCCCGCAAAACCAGGCAGTGGTCAATGGACAAAGTATAGACATATCAAGAACAGTAGTAGCAGCTGCTTTTTGACAAACCAGTGTCTCTCTGATGCTCAGCTCCACCTACGTCGAGGGGGTACTATTCAAAGTACTACCTACTTTGAAAAACAAAGAAGAGGTACCACAAGCGAGCCATACCATGTAATGGAAATACAGCTAAAGAGACAGGATGCAAACACCAGTCTCCAGTGTTCTAGTCAGACATTTTGCAATTATGACATAAAAAGGCTACTTTGTTTGTTTGTCTTTGAGGAAACATCAGTAATGTCATGTCAGGAAAATGTTTTAAGTGTTAAGAAATAAGCAGTGTTGTTGTTTTTCTGGCATCCTCTTTCATTCATGCCAGCCTGTTGATGCTTCTTCTTACTTATTAGCCTGCATTACTCACGAACAACAAGCTTTTATTCTTCCAAATCAAATCTAAATGTATATTTTGTAGCGACAGTGCAGTCGGAGCCGCTCTGACAGCCAATGTCATGTGGTTAAGTGCTGTTCTCTGTACCTCTGCTGGTCTCATGGCCAGGCTTCACAGAAAGCACCAGCCTTTCTACAGTATGTCTGTGCAGTCAGCCATCACAGGTCGGCAACAGGACACTCTGGCCCTGAAGCATCACTGTGTCACTTTGAAGATAACAGCTGCAGGCAAAGCTATACTGTAGTGTCCAGAATGTAGAGGTGCCAACTATTTATCTGGCCACATACACACAGACACACACTCATGCTTGCCTAAGGTATCATCCTAGTGACCATGCTACATTTTTGCTACGATAAAATGCAGGCAACCTTCATAGCTGTGCGGGCATTTCTCTTGAAAGTAAAAGCACTATTTGTCCCCCGGTGTGTTTCTACCCTGGTGTCTTTCTACTAAAGCCATCGGTGCCCAAAACTTACAAAGTCAGCAGGACAGAGGGAAAAAAAAAGAATATTTTCGTCTCTGTAACAGGAAGGAATAGATTTGTGCGGCCCACAAAACGACCTGTCAGAAAGTTTTTCTAGGTAGAGGACAAAGTGATTTAAAGTATATCCCTGCTGTGAGCCGGAAGGGGGGGGGGCGGGGGGAAGGAAGGATAACCGGAGGCATAGCCTTGAGAAATGGAGAGCCTTCAGTCAAATCAGCCAGTTTTACTCTCCTACTGCCTCTTATAACTTTGCAGCTTCGGTGCCTGCTAGTAATGTGGGCTTTCATTTCATCGTATCCTCATGGAAAAACATTGTGAAGGCACTAGATGTCAACTGCAGTTCTTCAGAATTTGTTAGAATGCGTGTGCAGTCACCCCTTTTTTCTTATCATTTACATGCTTTTATGGGCTTTCATTACGAAACATGAACGTGCACAGAGTAGGAGCAGCAGTTAGGTCATATTTTTATATGAAGAGATGTTTATGTTGTATGTGCATCTTTCAATATTAAATTCTCAAAGGCTGCATGGAGTTCAGATTAAAATTCACTGCAAGGCTCCACTCTTTTCATCTTTACTTCTTATCATTCTCTCTAAATCATGGATTATCTGTCATTTTCCAACACCAACTAATAATTCTCCCACAGTCCTAAGCAGGATATTGTTTTGCTGATGTTATAAAATCACATGCAAGGTTTTCTTTAAGCTTGTTTTTATGTAAACCAGTGTAGTGTCTTGAATGATGTACTTGTTAGTTGATTGCACACCTCGTGATATACGTCCAGTTCTGATGCTCAGAGCCAATGTAGGTAAGTAAGTAGTGTAATGAGGATGTGAAGGTCAGGATGGTGGATGGGCATGTCAGACTTACATGCAGGAGACCACAGTTTGTCTCATGTCACAGATCTGCATTCAACCTTTACCCCAAAATTCCACTGGCGTGGCTTCATGAAGTCGTGATTCGCGTGTCTAAAAAGTCTACATGCAGTATTTTATTTTGAAATTTGAAACTTGATTCTCCATGCCATTTCTGTGTCTGACCTCCTGCCAGTGCGATCTGCTCTGAGCAGAGTGGATAGATGCTTCTGGGATGTGCCGTAGTGCTTCTCATGGAATCTTCGAGTATTGTTTAGAACGGGGGCGATCAGCTGTAGCAGCCATGGGGCAATCAGAACGCATCGCTGCTGTGGTGGAATTTAGTGGTTAGCGTTTTTGGTAACCACAATCATACCCTAACATTGCCATATCATAGATTCCATACAAAGATATTATATGAAGGGAGAATTCTATATTTTCACTGGATGTGAAAAATGTCATTATATATATTACATTTTTCAGAATTGTCCAATATCAGCGTTCTCATTCCGTGGTAGGGTTCAGTATTCACTGCATCTTGGTGTCTTTGTTTTTAGATGAATGCTTGTAAGTTCATAGCAGGATTTCTTTATCGTTACATCCCTAATTCATGATAACCACGGCCGGGCTTGGGCTGGGACCAAATGATATTTGATCAGGTTAGGAAGCGTCCCCTCTGTATTACCACAAGTCTCTGTGTGTGGATCTGAGCAGACTCTGTATCAGCTCTGATCACGTGATGTACCATCATCATCACAGTGGAAAATGGGTTGTTTGAAGCAGATGGAGAGTGTGGACTGTAAAGCAGTGTGTATTGCTGCTGTTTTTGACCATGGCTGCTTGTTAATTGGTTGAGCATCCCGCTGCTGCCAGTGTTTGTCTGTAGCACAGTCTGTTGGGGTCTAATTAAAAAAAAAGTTCATTTTGGATCAGCTCGTTTCTTTCTTTGTTGAAAGTGAATGTATGCACATTAGGTCTGGGTAGGTTTTCCATAAGTCTGTTTAAAGGTTCAGTGTGTAACATT
>NW_023339807.1:2452862-2475018 GCF_004916995.1 Morone saxatilis
TAATATTCATAGGTATGTTGTTGTTTTTATTAGTTAATCACCTAAAAATAAGAATCATTGTATTTTGGTACCTTACAATAAGCTGTTATCTACAGAGGGACCAGGTCCTCTTCTATGAAAACTGGACAAACCAAACACTGACTCTAGATAGCACCTCTTAAGTTTTTCGTGAGTTTTGTGGCCACCAAAGTTTCTCCTACACGCCTGGAAGTGGTGGCTGTAATGGTGACAATAATGACAGTGAAATCCGAGTTAGTAAAACGAATGGAAGTATATAGAAGGACTATAGATGTGATAGCACTGACATTTGTAGTAGTGCTAACAGTTATACTAAGATATAAAGTATTACTCCTTTTCCACTCTCTGAGTAGGGAATGATTGACAGGTGGGGGATTGGACATGATGAAGCATGCTCTGTCAGACAGTCAGACTGAGGCAGAGTTAGGCAGGACAGAAAAAAGACAGAAGCAAGAGATAGGATGGTATAGGAGGAGGATGGAGAAGGGTTGTGGTCGTATCATGGTTCCCTCTGAGTACAAACTTTTCCCACTTGTTGTCAAGTCAATAAGACAAAAAGAGGGGGCACTTCTCTTCCGCCCCCACCCCCACTCCATTCCTGGCCGGACAAAGGAGGAAGAATGAAGACAAAACAGAAAGTAGACAGAGCCAAACCAGGAGAAAAGAGGTAAAAGGGCAGAAGAGGAGGAGGGTGGAGGGAGGAGTCCTCTAGGAGGTGCAGGAATTGATTTCATGTATAATTTGTTGATCAGTGGAGGCAGCAGACGCCATCAGGCTGACACGTAGGAGGAGATCTGACTCCCATTATCATAAGCTCCCCTCCAGTCACAATGACTCTCCTTTTTTTCCTCTCAGCCTTCCGTCCCTGCATCCCTCCCCCTTTCATAACGAGTTTGTCATGGGAACATTAAGGAGATTATTAATATATTTTTTGTATGTTTTATGGCGGTGTAATCTTCATTCACAAAGTCAGTCAGATGCACAGAAAAAAAAAGCCTCTCAGTTCCTCTCTGCTCTTTGTTGAAATGAAAGATGCATTCAGTTTCCATGCCCATTTACCCTTCTGAGGTAAACTGAGATACTGAGAGACTGATAGAAGAAGAGAAAATGATATGACAGCAGCGAGGTGGATGCCTCCAAACAGCTGTAAACAAATCTCAACAATGGAGGATGTTTTCCAGAGATGCAGACGAAGTGCCTTCACCTTTTTTCACTCCATCTATCCATCTCCCAGGTTTTTTTTTCCTCCCTCTTCTCCTCTTTCCTCCACCATATGGCTCTCCCTAATGAGCGTTGCACATGTACCTCCTTCCTTTTTTGCTCCTCCAAAAAGAAAAGAAAAACCAGTTTCTTCTTATGTGGTGCAGCCAACAGCTCCTCTGCAGCAGCAGATCTGGAGCTTCTTGTCTCAGCCGAGTGAATTAGTGGCAAATGAAGTATGCTAATGAGTTTAACTTTGCCAGTCTGAGATCTGGAGCATTGTGGGATAATGACTCGAGCTCAGATGGTTACAGACAGGGATGGTCCACATTTTTATGCATGCATGTATGTTGCTTCCTCCCTTCAATCATAAGCTCTACCTTGGATTTCCTGAGCAAAAAGGCAAAATTTAGTCAGCAGCAACAGAGCAGAATTATACCTACAAGCATCACTTCTAGGGGGCTAAGCAAAAGGGCTTTCAGTAGGACTTGTCTACGTATTTAGCTATTTTCAACATGATTGCAGAAAGCATTGCAGAGATGTGACCCAGTTTGTGTTTGTATTTTTCCAGGCAGCTTTGTCAGAGCCAGATAATCTCCAATAAATGTTCTTGACAATGTAGCAAAAATGCCTTAACAACTATTTCACTACTAAACTGATAACCCTCTGCAACCGATTTTCATTGTAATTCAAGAGCGAGTCAGTCACTGTAAATAATGTATTGACGCTCAATTCAAAGAACATGCATTTCATTGCAAATGTTCTGCTCACCAGTTGATTGGAGTTCTGCATTGGCTTGAGACATCGGGTTTTCCTTCCTTCCTTTCACTGGTCAATTTTTGAGATGTTTGACTATTTTTCTTCCATAACATGTCTTTTATTTTACTTCACTTTGTCTGTTTGCGTCTGTAGATTTCAGCAAAATGTAGCATTAGATAATTAATATCAATGATTATATATATTATAAATATTTATAATTATAAATAATTGTCTTAATGTAAGTAATCAACTGGGGAAGTTTGATATTTTTCCCCCTATTCACCTGTAGTGTCTTAGAAATTTATGGAATTGTAATACATATCTTTAAAGGCTGTTTTTTCTCACACTCTGAGCCAGAAATCTCCATTTCAGTAGCACTTATGTACACCAAACCTTCCAGTTGTATGCTTATATTCTGAAAGTTGTTACAGAGGGGTTTGTTCATATATCATTCATAGCCTGATTCATATCACATTTTATTCCTAAAAACATGTCAAAAATAGATTTTTTTATGGCAGAGGAATTCAAACTTCCCTCTGTAAAAAACTTTAACTCTATAAGTCAATAAAATGAAACAAGAATTTTGAAGTTGGGTCTACCCAGTGTTCAGATTTCCGCCTGTAGTGTCTGCCCTTAAAATGGAAACCCAAACCTGACCAGCAATGCAAAATTTGAGATCTAAGGCTAAATTTTTCTTATTCCTCCCTCAAATATGAAGTGATGTGCTTACTTTGGACTGACATAAACGTTGTGTCACCATGGAAAGTTAACTAATCTGGCAATGGCACAAATATATATTGAACCAACTCAGAAACACAAGTAGCTTACACTAACAAATAAGCCATTCCTCTTAGATTAATGGAGGATCACTGCAAACATTGCAGACGACAACATGTGATACCATAGCATCTTATAATGATAAATTTCCCCTCCTGGTAAAGCTGCACAGAAAACTGAATTTACAATCTTAGCTTGATTTAGAAATACAACTCAGAATGTCTTTCCCATTTTAGCTTGTCCGTTGAACATAACACAGAACAGAATTATGTATAGCATTTCAGTCCTTAAATAGTCAATGGGGGTTTTGATCTGTTGTTATAATAAGGTTATTATAGTCTTAATGCTCTTCATATCACTCCATAAACTACAGTATATGTGGGGTTTGAGCACTATAATGTAATTGGTGATAATAGGATAAATGGGACTGAAACAAATCTCAATTAAATGCACCATTACAGTGTGTTTCTCTGCACAGTGGGTCACCACAAAACATGTTAACTTATTCAAACTAATAGACCAAAGTCTCACTGAGCCAATGTCAGCTACCTCCCCGTGCAAATGTTCAACCAAAACTCCCCCACCCCAAAAACTATTTTGAAAGGACACTGTCACTGCATTCTGGGTTAATGAAGCCAAGGTGATTTCAGCCAGACCTTTCTCCAGTGCACAGCACTAAAACCAAGAGATATGTGAGACTATGGAGACAATGGTATTTAGAGTTATGGGTATAAAACTCAATCTTGTGTTCAATTTCTTTGCTGGCCAAAGCAATGCAGAGCTGTGCCTCATCTCAGATTTTTCTGTGTGTTTGCAGCCAATTTGAAATGCATATAAAAAAAATGCTGAATATCAAACTTCTAATGATGCACTGAAAACAATGTTTCTTTTGAATATTGGAAAAATAAGATTACATTTACAAGGACCAAATAAGTAACCAAAATGTACAATATTCACTGGACAGTTGAACTTTGTTCCTGATGGTGGCACTAAAAGGATTATTTTTTAATTCACCTGCAATTGTTGGACTGGTCAGTCATTCGGATATATGGACTTTTTTCTGTGCTTGGCCCCCTAAAACTCACATAAGCTAAACACGTAAGAACAAATTGCCAAGACTAGAAATGGAATAAAACATTAGATTAGAGACAGAATTTTTAAAAAGAGATTAATGATTCATGGAACAGCGAGATGGAGAGACACACGGTGTACTTGTTGAAACAGTGAGCTTTTTTTTAATTCAAGCATTACAGCAGTGTAACTGCATCAGTAAGGTTAATAACTAAGGATGTCCCATCCTAACCAATTCTTTTTTTTACGCCCCTAATCCCAAATGAGTTATTTAATATTGAGTATCTGCCAATCCCGAGTCCAATCTAAGATTTATTTTTTCCAATTTAAATTAGAGAAATTAGTCTTGTGCTCTTAAAATTATAATATGTAACATTTTGGCATTAAAATAAACACTAGACCTATGTCATATATTTTGTTGAGTTGTGTAACTATATATTATCCCAAATGTTCAAATCAAGAGAAATACATACTTTTATTATGATAATGGTGCATATTTTGTAATTGTGTTGACGTGAGCGACCCACTAGTGGCAGAAATTACTTATTCTATGTTTAAACATCTTTTTATGGCAGTTGGAAGTTTTTGTTTTCTAATTCTTATTTTTTTGATCAAATTAAAATTCCAGAACTCATTCCAAACTTTGACCACTTCCATGCAGACAAACACAGACCCACAAGCATCTCCACCCAGATGCACATACACAAGTATGAACATGAGAGGAATTAATATGCAGAGCCTCTATATGCTCATTATCAAAAAGAAATCTAGTTTTACCCTCAGAGAAATTGGCCCCGCCTCTTCCTGCCATGTATGGCCACCTCACACACTCTGCAAGAATGTGATTTCCCCCCGAGACCCTGTTGATACTGTATATACCATAGCAGTACATATTTCCCATAAAATCAGATTGAGAAGCCAATCTGAAGGGTGCAGTGTGTGGACAGTAGATGTTTTGTCCAGTGAACATTTAGCTGCTGAGGTGGACTGAACAAACTGAGGAGCTTTTGTGTGAGGAGGGAAGTGTGCAAGCATATTACTTGTGTCCGCCTCTGTCTGTGTGTTCACGCATGGGCCTGTTCAAGTACAAGAGGAGTATACATATGTATTCCTTTACCAATATAGAGCACATATATACTGCTTTCATTAGCAAGATTTAAAGTGTGAAGACCCTCTAGTGGTCCCTAGAGATTCCAGTGTTTCTTGCAAACAACATTCTGATGATTTTCTATTTTTAGGACCTTATTTGCAATGGGGCAAAAATTTTAAGTTTGCCCTGAGGCTGGTGTCAGAAAGGTCACAAAGTCATGTAAATCAAAAGGGTTTATTCCCTTAATGTGCTCTGCAAATTGCATTAGATCATGATCTTGTGCTTTAATGTTGGTAGCAAGGGTGGTGCAAGGCTGAAGGCTTATGGAATCTTCAAAATTGGTAGGGTTCATCCTCTGGGCAGAATGAAAGTACAGAGTTAATTTCAATCAATCTGTCCATTTTAACTTAACAGTTGTGCTAAAGGAAAAGTGAAGAAGGTCAACATAAGTTTAGGATACATTGACATACAGTAGTAGATAGATGCACAGCAAATTTATGGCAATCATATTAATATTTGAAATTCTTTGCCTTAGACTGAAAGGACAGTTTTGACCTAATAAAGGCAGTAAAGGGAAGGTCAGGGAGTCACCAGAATAATAAGGAATCATCTTCTTTCAACCATGAATATTCATACTTGGTCATTATATGTTGCAATATATTGTATTGGACCAAATTGTTGTTTGGATGTAGAGGTGGACCAATCTGACCAATATCATGATCCAATAAGCCTATTTCAGACAGTTATCACATCATCTGCTGCCCAGCTATGTTCTATATTTTTAATGGCTCTGTAGCAACCAGCTACATCTGATCCCACTTGTATGTACGCTACAGGCTGCTGCTGTCCTCCAACTCTAATCTCATTATGTAATTTAATAAAGTGTCTTGCACTGTAGCTTAAAATAGAGGGAAGTGTTAGCTAAATAACACAATTATGATAGCAAGTTTAACTAATATCATAAACATGTTCTGTCTGACAAGAACAGATAATCAGATGTTGCTTTGGTTATTGATATGTTCATACTGCTGGTGGGTAATTCAAGGAACTCAGCTACAAGTAAAATTAGTTCCTGCATTGTTTTCCTCAGTTTGTTTTTTTTTGCCATGGCTATATGGGATGCTATGGCAGAAAGTTGTTGTCGGCAGCTGTGCTCTCTCTCCTGGCTACTACCACTGCTGCCTCGTTCAGGGTACGGCTGCCGTCGTGGTTCTATTGGAAACAATAGAGGAAAAAATATGTGCACATTCCTGGTGTATTACTTTATAACAGCAACAGATGTAATTCTAGTGTTTGCCTGGCTTTTGTCAAGACAGAGGATAAAGTTATTGCCACAGTGATACCTTTGATTTTATAAACCTCTATGCAGTATTGGCGTCTGACAAACTTTCAAACTCATGGATCTTTAAACCGGCCTTTTTGGATTGCATTCCCTCACCGGGGACTGAAGCAACATGCACCTACCAATGCAGCCCATGCGTCTGGACATCTGGTTTAGTCTGGTCTTTATATATTATATAAGTAGAACAGTAGGACAGTTCTAATCTGACCTGCGCAATATGGTTTGTTATGTAGAACCATCTGAGGAGTCGTGATTGGAAACTGTTTGGAAAAGGGCAAGCACATTCAAAAATGACTTGGCAGGTCATTGGATGAGCCACCCATTTATCACTGTCTATCTAGGCGAACGTCCACCAATCAGATTGAAGAACCATATACAAATGTATTTAAACTAACCCAAACCTTCCGTCCTGTTCTTTGCTATTCTTTTAATTAACAAATACTCTACAGTTCTGATAAAACTGATGCTTGCAGCATCTATGCTAACCTCTTTAGCAGCCGCCATTGTTGCTTTTGAGCAAAACACTAACCCATTAAATCACACCCAGTAGCTGCCAGTACTTCCACAAAGGACTCTGATTGGTCTGATACCATTGCGGTTCAAGCACAAGAGCATAGCTTGAAGCATGGCAAGATGGATTCTCGCGTGATCTTGTTATTTTGTGAGTCTGTCTCGCAAGGTTATGACAGTTCGTAGTTCTTAGTTGCCTTAAAACTTTAGATGTTTTATGTCTGATGTATTGCAACAACCTTGAATTGGTTCTAATGGCTGACTGTATTTCTAACTCAGTATAACTATGTATATTTTAATATCCTGAGTAGGGACTTTCCAATGATAGTGATCTTTTTCACCATCACATGACTAAAAACCTGGGGAAACACTGAAAAATGATGACGGATACTTTGGTAGAGAATGATACAGCTTTCAGCACAGAGCATTGCAGCTTAAATCCAAAAGAGCAGAGTCATTCTTCAGCAATCTCACACTGTTCGTTGGCTCCAGCATTAGGGTCTTGTGACTGTACTGTACCAGATCTGTTTTTCCCAGCGTTCATCAGCAAGCCGAGGCAGTCAGCAGGAGACTGACTCGATCCGAATTGGACATGACTCACAAATTATACACTCGCCGGGGAGTCTGCATGCTAACAGCACACTGCCGCCCTGTATATGAGTGGCCTGGAAAACACTGGACCCAGTATACATGAGCCCACACTGCAGGGGAAGAGAGTTGCAAGAAATGAATGTCAGTGCATGAAAGGTAGGAGTGTTAAAGGAGAAGCAGGGGGAAAGCTTCCCTGCCATTCACCCTGTTTAGATAAACTGCAAGGAAATATTATGATTATTGATACCCGTTTGAAGTAGTGTGCAGTTGACCTGCTCCTGCAGTGAGATAAGTGTGCTTATTCTGCCGGCAGGATAGGTTGGCCTTCACTTCCTGATGGTTGATGAATACTAAAACACTTTTTTTCATTAAGGCTGTGTGCCTGGTTGACCTGCAGCTCTCTAGTTGTGTTTAAAATGTTGCTCAGGTTATGTGCACACTTCTGAAATTTCATTAAAATAAAATATGAATCAGTGCATGTTTGATGTGCAGAGGGGTAGGAAGTGATATGGTTTTAATTATACCAATACCATTATCAATTCTGCATATTCAATTCTGTGTCGATTCTCTTATTGATTCCTGATAAATTTTCTGAAAAGTATGCATACACAGGTTTTCAGCATCAACGCAACTGTTTTATCTCTGAGTCTGGAGTATGGAGTTATAGTAGTTTTAGTGGTTTCATGAAATGAGGTTTGTTTCTTCCTCTCCGACATGACTCTTTCTTGTTGCAAGTTTCCAGCAGCAGAGGCGCACAACTTTGACGTCATTGTTTTGCAATGCGTAACTATTAAAAAAACATGCTGGCATTGTTAGAAATGTTATTGATACACTCAAAGGCATACGATTCGGATGAATCAGACAATTTGGAATCAGTTCTCAACTTGAAGGGGTTGTCCATTCCCATTCCTAGATGTGCATCAATTACCATTATGCAATGTTTTCAAGAGGGTGTGATGAGCTTTCATTATGAATAAAGCACCAGTATTTCTGTTACATCATGGTATGTAATCACTGCTTCCCTCATAAGATTGTATTTGTTTTTGATCAGTTGCTAATGGTACAGAGAGAGGTGACATGCAACAAGGGCTGACTGACAAAGTATCTGCTCGTCAAGTTGTGTAAAGCTTTGGGCTCAGGGTTTGGTTTAAGTTAGATTATTTTCATGTAGCCAATGCACTGGGATGAAGTGAGTGGCAGACATGGCATAAATGCTCTGTTTACTAACCTGACCTGGGCAGATAGTTGGTTTCACAGTACCATCTGGGACATCGTCATTAGAAACTGTTTTGAAAAGTGCAGGCACTTTCAAAATAACCTTGGAAGTTGATTGGATGAACCATCTGTCTATCACCATCTATATCAGCTGAACTTCAACCAGTCAGATTGACAAACCATATAACGCAGTCAAACTCTTATCAAAGTCAGTCAGGAGAAGATCGAAGACATCTTTTCCATCGAGAAAAGCCTTCAGTGCCGTGCTCTTCTTTCAATGAAGAAATACTCTCCAGTTCGGATGAATGCTAACCCCTAAGCAGCTGACATTGTTATTGTTTGTACCGATTGAACCGGTACCACTGTGGTTGGACACAAGGGGATAGGTTGAAGCCTTGCAAGATGGATTCTAGTAGGGTCTTGCGATTTTGAGATCATCATCATCAAGTTTAATGTCTACAGTAGAATAAGGGAAACAGCCACACTGTCACCATTCTTTATGTAGCAAAGCAGAAAGTAAGGCTGTAGAGGTGGGGCTTATGAATGAGTCTGTAGCTTTTCTGACTCATGCTGAAGGATCGCAGTTGACAATCCAACAGTAAATGTTTGTCTTTTCCAGAACTGTAACCACAATCCGTCTCTAACCTTAACCAAGTGTTTTAGTTGCCTAAGCCTAACCATACCTTATCCATGGCTAATTTGCCATAACCATGATCTTTCTCTAACCTTAACCATACCATAGTTGTCATACACAGATATTGTAGAAAGACTGATTTTAAAAATGTTGTGACTGAACATAAGGAGTTTTGCAGAATTGTTCAATATCAACGCTCTGTTGGGCAACAGGACTGTTTTCTTACTTCATAGCATTTTCTCTTTTACAACAGATTGATGGAAAATACTTTGTATGACCTGACTGGTTTACTTGCTCACATTTTCCTTACTTAAAATATATGGTATAAAAGACTATCTGATCCAGGAGCTGCCTGACAGTGCAGAGCTTTATCGAGTCTGTGCAGGGCTCTGCTACTGGCCGGTACAATGCGCAGCCATGGCTGGTTGGCTCTGCTGCAGCAACACATTCCTCTCCAAAAAAACACCCTGCCGTCTCTTCCCCCCTCCATACCTCCACCCACTCCTCCCTCTCTCTGCTCTCTAAACTCCTCCTGCTCTCATCAAACTGCTTCATTGTAATTGCTTGTTGTTTGCTCCTGAACTCATTTCCAAACTCTTCTATGGAAGACCTTAACACTGAGTATCATCTATAAATTGCACTCTACAATTCCAACCATCGCCATTTGTCAAGACCTCACATGTTTTAATCAATCATAAACCTCAACATTGTTGACACGTGCACAGGTGGAGAAACGGATTGAAATGACCATTTATTGAAGACTGCAAATAATGCATGCCCCAAAAGCCTCCTAGGCTCCTATGTCCTGACATAATATTTTATGAAATAATAATAATAATACAAATATTTTATATAATATATTATATATAATATAATAATTTATGTTTGAATTTTTTCAGAGATTATCATGCAATGGAAATCGTATACCGTTGCAACCCTTTACACAGGAGTAATATTTACCCCAGCATAACCAGTTTATTTATTTTACCTTTATTTAACCAGATAAGTCAATTGAGAACCAGTTCTCATCTACAGTGACAACCTGGCCAAGAGGCAGCAACAAGAGGCAAGTCAATACAACAAGTAAAACATAGATACAGCTAATACAAAAAACAATACAGTTAAACAGAGTTAAAACAGCACAATATATACAGTATGTACACAACAGAGATCAAAATACTGTGTTCTGGAGAAGTAGGTTTAAAAGCAGGTGCAGTGATCAGAAACTAACACATTTACTAAAAGAGGATAATGAAATAAGGGTGTGCATTTTTAGTGACTTTTGCAACTGTAATAATAACAATAATAATAGATTTATGTAACTGTAAGACCCAGATTTTAGTTCAGGGTTTTGAGGCAGGGTTTTGTGTTTTTCTAAGGCCAGTGATATACTTGCTTTTAACTACCCATTCCTGTCCATGTGATGGCTTGCAATATCTAAAAAATATCCCAGAACCTACATCTCCAAGATTACATATTTAAGCATGCTACGCTAGCATTTGATTAGCTGAAAGGAAGAAGGCTTGAAGGCTCACACTGTGTGCAAATTTGATATTTGAACTATCAGCTGCCAGACATGGAGGAGGCGAGAGCTGATCAGTGTGCTAACAGTGGTAAGTTCTCAGGGCTGTAGGGGGTGTGTTGTTGAGACCAGACTTAAAGACTCAATTCACAAATTCTGCCAAGGTTTTCTGTCCTCACCCTGCTACAATAGAGGAGAATTAACTTCAGTTTGTGGTGTTCAGAGCATTATATCTGTGCAGAAACAGTGTTCTAGGTGCTCAAAATAATAAGAACTCTCTTTGAACATTGGAACTGCTTGCTGTCAAAGAAGAAAAAGACGGCTTGATAACTGTTCAGAGTGTAATCTGTGGACATTTCTGGAGAGACACGTTGCTGTTGAATTTTTATGTTATTTTTCATTGCTCTGGGTAGCATAAATGAAATTCCAATGTAGTGATGTTGCAGCAGATGTTTCATATACAGAGCTTGAAATATTTTCCTATACCTGTAGAGCCCAAACTATCTGCATGTCTAGACACCACTAAGGATAAGCGTTAATGTTTTATTAATTTTCTTAATCTGAACACTTATGTGAGAACAAATGAGGTTGTGGACACACAGTGGTTTTTTTTTTTTGTAGTCATGTTGGTTTGAAACTTGATGTTTATTGCAGCTTTCACTTCAGCAGTGCTCCTGTTTAACTGCAGCCTGTCTGGGTTCAGTAGAGTCTCTGAGGCCAGAGGTTCCCTGGCAAAGGCTCCCTGTGCTGATCCCCTCTGGGCTAAATACAGCCCAGCACCTCCCTGCATCCCTCTCCGTGTCTTCCCATGCCCCAGCCAGTCTGCCCTGTAATGGGTTCACTCTCCCATACAATCCTTTCACTCCTCAATGCTCTGAATATCCCTTTTGCTGCCTTTCTCTCTGACCGGCAGCTCCCCCTCCTTCCTCCTCCCTCCCAGCCCTCTCAACCTTCCTCCACCCCTCTCTCGATCCCTTTAGGAGCGTGTCCATGAGTTTAGAAGAGGGGGACTGATGTGTTTCTCAGCGGCTGGTCTTGTCTGATGCAGTGAGGCCATCTCTCTCCCACGGGGAACATGTTATGTTGCACTTTGTCTTTGTGAGCTTCACACTGAGCCCTTTGCCCTCGTAATAGAGACTGAATTAAGTTCCAAAGTTATACCTGCTTTCAGCCTGGAGTTTGAGTGCTTTTTGAGCAGCAACATGTGTAAACTTTGTACAACATACTTCCCACTCACACAGACAGGACTGACACATTCTAAACAAAGCAACAAACAGCAGCTGTCAGACATTTCATGTGAGCTGCACTATCAGAAAATCCAAACCACTGCTGCTCATTTATTCACTGGTTTTTTTCCCCTGTTGGCAAAACTATAAAACATTTTGTATATTTATTATGTTGTGCAGCAGAAAGAGCAGATCCTTTCTTCTCTGCCATTCCTCTGCCTAATGTATGCATGTGACTGGGTGAGATGGTTGAACACAGCGTGGTGAGCAACAGAAAGGGAGACAGTGGATTGCAAGGAAGCTGTTGCATTATTCATCATGTTGGATAAGGTTTAATTAAAAGTGCTGCTCGGCATTGTGAGAGGAATGAATGTGTGTTTTGCCTCGCCTGTCGCTGCCTCATTCATGTTCGCCATGCTCGACTTATCAAAGCAGCCCCTTGGCCCCTCCCCTTTGCCAGTGTAAGTTAGCATAATGCCGCAGCCGAAAGCCTTGTGATTAGTAGAGAACGAGCGGCGCAGGGCTTCAATGCGGCAACCGCTGGCCCTCGCTAGGCTCTGTGAAGAATTCTAGTGGCACAAAACGGGGAACTATAGCAGGAAGTGTTTATGTATGGATGCTGAGTTTTTTGTCTGACACTATGAATCCAGAAATGAAAGTGTTGGTGTTTGCATCTGGATGGTTTGTTTCCATCCAAATGCTGGACTGTCAGACTTCATCAGCTATAGTGTTATATGAGTATTGTCAAGAGAGCACAACAAACAAAGTGCCGACAACTCCTCATTGCTGCTCCCCGCCTAATATTGCATTAATGTTACTTCCAGGAATACATTTCTACTTTTTCACTTGTACTTTCCATGCATGCCTCAGTGGAGTTTTTTTGCATTGCAGTTGGAATAAAGAGCCGGACTTAACTTTTGGGTTGTGTTCCAAAAGTGAGTAAAAGCAGGGGTCTCAAATTGGCCTGGGGCCACTGCTGGTATTGTCATATATGATCATATGATCATATGAGGGCCACTTCAATGTTCAAGTTCTACAAGATGTTTTGAAAATATTTCCATTGCTAACATCATACTAACAGCAGATCCCATACATTTTATTTATTTAAATCATCTTCAATAATCTAAAAAAACAAAGGCCTGAAACCTTTTCTCTTCTTATAAAATATTTTTATTTTAATTGTATATGAAGGAGTAGTTTAAAGTGATATGAAACAACTAGAAAAAATAACTTAAAACAATAATCTTGTGAGCTGAATTATATTATATTTTTGACATCAGCTGGAGGGAGGTGGAAAGCGGGCCGGAAATGGCCCAGCAGTTTGAGATTCCTGCCCTTAAGGACAAGGCTTGTGGCATTCTGGTTTCTTATTGTCAACAAATTACATAAAAAGAACCTGCCAGTTTCTTAATACTTTCTGACCTTCTCTGTGGCACTACTAACCAGACTCATTGGTTTGTGCTGGAGACATAAAGATAAAAGGCTTATATTTTTTAAAGGCTCAGTAATTTTTTAAAACAACTGCTCGGTGTAGTTTGTTTTACTTAAGCAATTGTTAGGGACTATTTTCAGTGGCGGAATAACCCACATCTACTTATGATTTCTGGTATATGTGGGATTGACTCAAAATAAACTACAGTGTGTGTTCATGGTAATGAAGTAACGTGTCACCCAGTGCAACAATGTGGCTCACTAATGTGTTTTTAATAGTTTTTGGACAACAATGGAGCTCTATGGCACAGGGGAAGGTGATATGTCATCTTTGATAGACACACAATACTTGTTAGTAGGATCAACTCATTGGTGGTTTTAGTCTTTTAATGGGATATGTTAAAAATAAAGAAATATACATAGAATATCACAGCCTTATCCTTTTAACAAATGTCACTGACCGTTATAATTATCCAAAAATACAGCCCTACAAGATATCTTAGTTCAACAATATCTTGCCATTATATTCTAGGCTATCTGTCTAGACAGATGATTAATATTTAAAAATATCATTGTTACTTCATTGATTATTTTTTGTTTTCAGCAGCCTGTCACAAACATCACTTCAGCCTAGTTAAACCTAGCTAGATTGACAGACTGAAGCCAGTGGAGTAAAGATCTATAGGAATAGATGGGGATAGTTGAACAGTGCATATATTCTTTATACAACTGGTACACATTTGTATAGTACACAATACTTAAACTATGAGGTTACTGAAATGTCATTTAAAATAAGTTGATATATGTCCTTTCAATATCAGTCTACTATGTAGTCATGTTCATGAACATAGCATGCACATACATCCATGATTAGTCACAAACTAAAATGTGATAGCAAGATAGTAAGCAGAGATTAAATGAATGGTTGAAAAACACTGCCATCGTTTTAGAAAGAGAAGCATGGACCAGGAAAACCCTTTTCCACTAAATTAGGGTTCTTGAGCAGGTTCGTTCAGGATTCAACAACTGTCTGTATCTGAATAGGGTCGGCCTACGGTGCTGGATTTTAATGTTGGTCATATTGGTGGTACTTTTGAGAGCTAGTGGAACAGCAACTAGTGGAAGTGGCATCAAGAGTGTGGCTGAACGCCCAACATTTCAACAAAGTAAAACAAGAAAAGGAGGCAGAAGCATGTCATAATTTCCATGTCATAATAATTTACTAAAGGAAATCAATTTCCATTAGCTTTTATCTAAATTTCTCTTCAACAGGCTAACAATAAGCTAGGCTAACTTTCCACCTCAGCGGGTAAAAAGATTTTCTTTTACATTCCACACATTTTCTCTCAGGTTTTTTATGTGCAGATTCAAACGGCGCACAGTAACAGGTGCATGGAAATGTACTCAATAAGGACCTTCTCATTTAAAGTCGGGAAAGTTAACTTAATCCTCTGATATTGTGTTTAGGATGCACAGCATGAGGTGTGTGTTAGAGCTGAGCTGCAGAGGAGTCTAAACAAAAGACAGCCAACCCAGTCAAAGATAGAACTCTGCGTGGCCTGGAGGAAAACCAGCAAACACACTCATCTTCAGCACACACACACACACAGGCATGAACAAAGAGAAACAGGAGGTATAGATTGACTCATCGTGGTGGGAGTACGGTGCAATGATTTCACGCCTGGTTGTTGGCTAACAAGGCCCTACGCTTTCTGCACTGCAGGGCCTGTTATTAAGTGTGCGTGTGTATGTGTGTGTGTGTCTGTCTGTCTGTCTGTCTGTATGTATGTCTGTCTGTCTGTCTGTCAGCAGCTGTGTTACCTGGGAGACGGACTTAAAGCCCCAGCACTCTGGGACAGAGAGGAGTGGTAGCAGGGGGGAGGAGGGCGGGGTGGAGCCCACTTTGTCCCAGTGGGACACAGGGAGGTCCAGCCTCCCCCTCTCCCCCTCCAGCCCCGTTCTTCCAGTCCCAGCAAGACCCAGGCTTGTCTGAAGCCCAGCACTGGGGGTGTTAGGCTGCTTATTAACCCTTTGCAGTGTTTACCCAGTTGTAGCTATACGTCTCTTCTCAGCAGGACATCACATCTCTCTCCTGTTCAGGAAAAACAGTAGCTGATTATCCTCACAAACCACACTTTTTTTTCGCCATCTAGGGTAAACTGATTATGTTGTTATGTTATTACTGTTTATTTGCTTAGCTGACTTCCTGATCCGAAGAGAGAATAGTTAGCATTTTTCACATGCTATGCCTCCAAGTAGCACAGCTCCTTTTAATGAAAGATTAGAGCTAAACAGTTGTTCTGTACTGCATGGCTCTCCATCGCTACCTCTGCTCACTAAGTCAGTAGTTCACTTTGCACCCTGCTGCCAGGTTAAGCACCTGCAGCTAATGTAAAGACGGTCGGGTTGGGTGACATGAATAACAAAAGGCTGCTTCTAGTTTCTAACCCGCAAAACATCTCATCACGATGCTATTTTCCTGTATTATTTATAATCTTGTCATATGATCCAGTCAGTGTGACCTACTTCTGTAATGATGGATACTGTATGAAGCAGTTTGATTGATTGTACAAAGCCGCATGAGGGTCCACTCTGTATCACCAGCTACATGACATCTGTGTTAGACAGAGCTGCCTCAATAAAACTTAACCAGCACAAAGACAGGACAGTATATTGTACAGTAATTGCACCCTGGATTACTTTGACTGTGCACAGAAAAGTGCAGGACTTTGGTACCAGAGACTGGGCTTCGCATCCTGCATCCCAGACATTGTCAGGTTCAGGCATTTAACATTGGACAAAGATCTAATCTGGTGCAAGACTTCTGAATCGTTGCTATTTGTTCAAAGATTCAAACATAGCTGGTGTTGTGCTCATGGATGGTTGTGTCTGCCGCTGGAGGAACAGTTAACCAATCAGTACTTTGTGGGTGGGAATGAAGACGAACTATCTAGCTACCTAGCTACATTCAAGAAAACGGGTCTCTCCAATCGTCAGTTAGGTGTTACCCATTTCTACAGAAAATGTTCCTCTTTGGGAAAACTTATCGGTAGTTTGCCATTAGCTATGCTATTGTTTACTTGCGAGTTCCAAAGCCAAAAACTGGCTAAGCCTGGCCTACAGCAA
This sequence comes from Morone saxatilis, assembly GCF_004916995.1. Taxonomy (NCBI): domain Eukaryota; kingdom Metazoa; phylum Chordata; class Actinopteri; family Moronidae; genus Morone; species Morone saxatilis. The sequence continues at coordinate 2,469,375 of NW_023339807.1, forward strand.
AATTAAGCGATTTACTAAAATACTACTATGAAAAGCACTATGTACTACATACTGCACACTGTCATTGTTGGTAGGCAGTTTTGAATACAGCCATGGTTGTGTCAGTATATAAGCCATGTGCAGCACAGGCTCCAGGCTCATAGGACAGTACAGTCTCAACCTCAGGATGTAACCATTACACAAAAATAACAACCAGCTCTGCAAAAGCGATCCACTGATCATTAATAAGATCATTTTCTTGATTTAAGAAATACATTTTCAGTGTTCTCCGCTGCCTTCGGTGGCCCTGCACTCATCAATCACTGCATTGGTTGGTATAATGTTTATTGAAAATCAGCAGATGTTCAGCAGCACCTTCAGTGCAAAACATCAGTGGCAGTGTTGGCCTTGACAAACCATTATCAGTGAGCGCCCAGTGCACAGTAATGTACGTCTGCCTGCTCACTGCAATGCGGCCTGGTAATTAGTCTTTTTAAGTGTAAATGGGATCTCTGGTGGTTTGTCATGGACTGTGAGGTTCATAGAGATTATTCGCTCTTCAATCTCTGCTCATCTACTGTATGTGTGTGTGTGTGTATGTGTGTGTGTGTTTGTGTTTCAGTGCAGCAGGCTTGAAACAAAGTGGCTGCTCTAACAGAAGGCACAATTACTGAATGATTTTTCTCTTTTTTTCTATTTTTTGGATGCCAAAAATATCTTCTAATTGTTTGTGTAAGCAGCCTCAGACTGACTCGTGGGGGTCTCAGCAGGGGTGTACGGATGGAGGCAGGAGGTAGGAGCAGGAGGGGGGATGGGGGGGTAGTAGATCCATATTGTCATCCTCAGAAAGTCCTCCTATTACATGATGTTTAGGTTCAGTGCTATTGATATAGTCCAAATCTTCAGAGTATATGGATGCAACTTCACAGGGAGAAAGTGAAAATATTACATTTAGAAATGCTCATCTTAACAGCCTCAGTGCCAGACCCCATGCTTGGAAAATGAATTATACATATGCTTGATTAACCAGCTGAGTCCCTGTGCACTATCCCTGAGCAAACACAAGCCTTTTGGAATAAATTAAAGCCCAAAATTTCAGTTTCAGCATCAGCAGGAGCTTCTAAATAATTATGTAAATATGAAACAAATTTCCCAAGCAGATTTCCTCCTCTGCAATCCTCCTCCATCATTCTTATGCATGCCCCGTAAATTAACTAAACTATGCAGATCGTTATACTTACACAAAATAGGCTAATTAATACACTTGACAATAGTGTTCTCCAGAGGGGGCAATGCTGAACTAAATCTTCATCACACAGAATTGTAAACCGGAGGCCAAACAGCAGCATGCTGAACGGCTCTCTTGCAGAAGCTGTGTAAGGACAAAAGATGAAGGATTTATAAAAGAATCACATGCCTTAATTTTTTTTTTTCTTATTTAGCCATAACAGTTAGAGGAAGTAAAATAGGAGCAAGGATTTGGATCAAGACCAACTTGCAGTCTATCATTTGGTTGTTTTTGTGTTTGTCTGCATTTCTATCTGTAAGAGAGAGGAACGCAGAGCTCATTATCCAAACCAGTGGTCCTTCAAATTACAGTCCCTACCCTTCCAAATCCTTTCGAAAACCCCACAACACATCCCCAAGGCCGGCACCGAGTGCTGAGCAGTGCCAGTGGTGCTCTTTGGTCTTCGCTGCGCTGTTTCTGTGTCAGCGCTGCATTTGAATATGGATTATGGAATGTACAGCTGGTGGGGAGGAGGGGGTTAGACTGCCTAATTACATAGCGTGTTATAATGACCATCCCTATCCCATCTCGCTCTCTTCTTGAGAAAGTCTAATGAGGAGCAAGCATGAATCTAATGTAAATCCACTAGCGCTGTTGCTGCTCTTGTTTCCTATAGGGAAAACACATACATTAATGATTGCATGATTCCATTCAGTGGAGTGCACTACAGTCTTTTGCCCTTTTATTGGCACTCTTTATATGAGAGAAAGTAATTATTTTTGAGAGAGAACGGTGTCGAATGCCCAAGCCACACATTTATTGGGCAGTGCAAACTTACAGGCCAATGCATTTTGGTTCCTTAGTAGCGTCTGTTGCTTTTATTTGTTACTGTTTAGTCTGCTCCAGACCTCAGCGTCACAGAACTGTGAACTTGGAAGAGACCAGTTCTGTTGGGCCATGCAATTTGTATAGTCTATTATCTGATTGAATATGTCAGTAGGTGGCAAATGAAAGGAAAAGCCATCATTAAGTGTATTAGTTAAGTGCTGTTCAACCGTGAGTCCCGAGAAAAGCTTTAGTGCTCCTTGTCATAGATTCTCTAAGTCTGCTGAGCTCTACTTTAGGGTTTAACAGCCGGCTTCTAAAATATATTCTTCCATTTAGTGTTTTAGTAAGACTGTTTAACATGTCACTCCAAAATCTCCCATTCTGTAGGTGTTCAAATGGGTTGAGATCTGGTGACTGTGAAGCATCTGATTTTCATTCTCCTCAAATCCTTTGCCGTTCTCTCATGTGCTGCGTGGAAGCATTTGAATTTGCTATATTTCCACTTATTCAGAGAAAACAGCAGGAAAAAATATGATTATTGAACAATTCTGCAAAACCCTGGATTACCTTTAGTGGGGGTTTAAGGGACAATACCAATGTTTTTTAAATTCTCTCTTAATATCTGTGCCTAACAAGTACAGGTAAAGTATGGGACACGTCTTCATAAAAAGGAATGTAACACACACTGGTCTTTCATGGCAGTGTCATGTTTTCCCCCGCCTAGGCGTGGCAGTGTCACATTGCCAACATATTCTTGTTCCTTAAACAAGTTAGCAATAATAAATATGTTATGTCCAGTTACACTTTCAAAATGAAGCTTCCTGAGGTTGCAGTTTGGTTAGGTTTAGGCAACAAAACTACTTGGTGAGGTTTAGAAAAAGATTGCAGATTATGTTAAGTACATTACACAAGTTAACTTATAGAGGTGAGTAAAACACTTGCTGTCAGGAAAAGAACACCAACATTACTGTTTTGCTTAGCAATGAAGTGTTGCTTTAATATAGGTGTTTGTAGCTGCTGTGGAGTTTATACCGTTTATAGGTCTGTGTTGTCTGCTCTGGTGTTCTATTCTACTGTTGATCTGTCTGTTAATCGAGGTGCAATTCAATTTATATTGCTTGTTGCCACCGCAGTGGTGTCCATTGCATTTTCTATTCTGCTTAGCTTTTGGTGAGATTTTGGCCTGATTGTTCACATACAGTGTACACATACTGAAACACTACAGGGCATATCCATAAACATACATGCAACAACAGACACAAGCAAATAAATAGACACATGTGCATGGATTTATGCAGATGTAGGCTGTTTCTCACATTCTCTCTCACATCCTAAATACTTAAATTTTCTCTATGTGCCATGCCCTCTCCGTCTCTATTTGCCTATAATCCCATTAGGAAGAGAGGGGAGAACGTACAGAAATAGAATGGTATGTTCAAGCTGATTTCCTCACTAAATGCAGCCGTTTAGGCCTCAATAAAGCGGCTTTCACAGCCACCAACAGCAGCCCCTTCACTGTGATGGAGGAAGACTAACATGCTTAGATGGCCCGTTTAGCATTGGATACATGCTCACAGGCCCGTGAATGGTAATAATGGAAATGTAGCTGCCTTATTGGTTGCTTGGTTGAATTTAGAGCACAATATTGAGTATTGTTGTTTGAGTCAAGAATTGGTGTAACATAGAAGTTAGGTTCAGATGTAAAAATATTCTCTGAAAACATATAACAATCAGTGTTACAAGTTTCATGAATATTTTCTTTTTACAATGAAGCAGGAACAGCGGCTTGTCGATACTATAGCCAAACAATTCAAAATGTCAAGGTGGTTTTCCAAACAAATGTTCTATGGAATACGATACAGTGTCCATGTTCCAGTGTGGGCAACACCCAGTCTTTGCAACACAAGCTGTAATTCACAGGAAAGTGACACCACAGCCGCCAGAACGCCACCGCAACTATCTGATCTTGCAGTTAGGCTCTCAAGACCAACCACCCATTACATATTTCTGAAACTGAGAAGAAAGTGATGTATGAAATGTATGCACAGTGTGTATGTGGAACTCAAACAGGCTTTGCAAGAAGCCCAAACAGCGGGGTAGCAGAAGACTCCCAGTGACACCACAGAGCTCTAAAATTAACCTACTGGCCTCTTGGCTCTTCACTTGGCCATGCAACCCCAACACTTGGCTCCAGTGGGATTCTGCTCTCTACACTGTCATTTTGAAGCTTTATGGAGGCCAGAATGCAACCGCCCAGCATTTACATTCACCTCTTGTGAAATATTGTGTTTTTGAACTGTAGAAACAAAACTGTCTCATTAGAGAAATGACAGCATCGGTTGTTAGTTCAAACACTCAAAGTGAAATGTTTACTTTGCCTTGACAACCAAAAGCAGGAGCAAGATGGTTGTTTAAATGCCACAAAACCTCTTAAGGAGGAGGTCGGAGTAGAGGTTTGAGCGTACAACGTGTTTGACTTCGACACCAGAGAGTGAGGTGTGCATCCTGTCTCCTACCAACGGACAACATTGGTTTCTTTGAACCATGACTACAACCTTTCCCTAACCCTTAAACCAAGTAGTGTGAATTGCAGTTGCCCCTTGAGAGCATGAATATGGAGATTTTAATATTTGTTGCATACAAGTAGAAATGTTGGCCTATTGGTGATGCCAAGCAGGTGGTCATTAAATTAATTGTATGTTTTACAGAATACTCACTGCTCACTCCAACACAGTGGTTTTCAAACTCGGGTCTGGCACCAACAGGGGTCCTTTTAGGGAGTCCCTAGCAAAACAAGGAATAGAATGTTTTACCTTTTATCACATTTTTGGAAGACAACAATGAAAGAAGTAGGGTTGGCTGTTTTTAATTATAATAAAAAATAAAAAAATTACTCAGAAGGGATTCCTTGAGCCACAATCCTCTCGAATTGGGGGTCCATGGTAGACCGTGCATTGATTGTGGGGGTCCTTGACATGAAAAAGTTTCGGAACCCCTGCTCCAATATACAGTTTTCTCCCTGCGATTAATTGTGTCTGCAAATCCTTAAAAAGTTTTAAATCTCTCAAAATTCAAATGTATCAGGCCTTATGAAATATTAACTTATCATAATTTGAATTTGTAAAGTCTTCAGTTCAATATAAATATTTTATGATGTTATTTGTTTTTCTTCTTGTCAGAATTAGTAACTTTCTTCTGCAGCAGAATCACAAGTTTTGATTTGTCTCTAAAACAATAAGCCAACCTTATACGGGCCTCAATACTTAACCCAATGTACTGTAACGTCCGTACTTTTCCTGCTACCTGTTCAGTTGTCCTTGTCCATATTGGACTCACAAGCCAGTCTCTAAACTCTTTGCTCAGTAGAGACTGAGGACTTTCTCTGGGAGTTTTATACAGCAGAACCATTCCAAAGACTTTAGGGGAGTTGACATACGGAAGATATGTCCTTGCAATTACTGTGCACCATATAACATTGCTCGGTAGATCTACACTGAACAAAATTATAAACGCAGCACTTTTGTTTTTGCCCCCATTCATCATGAGCTAAACTCAAAGATCTAAGACTTTCTCTATGTACACAAAAGACCTATTTCTCTCAAATATTGT
>NW_023339807.1:2475043-2483670 GCF_004916995.1 Morone saxatilis
GAGCCGGACAGTGTACAACAATCGGTTTGCCATAACCAAAGAATTCTGCAACAAACTGTCAGGAACATTTCTCAAGAAGCCCATCTGCATGCTCGTGTCCTCATTGGGGTTCTCGAACACTGGACTGCAGTTGTCAGTACGTAACTGAACTTGAGGTGGCGCCAAATGGCTCCACAAGTCAGGCACGTTCTAGCACTTTGCGAGAGCTGTGTCTCTCACGATGAATCCCAGCTTTTCACGCTACAGGGCCAGCATGGCCAGACAGCCGTGTATGGCGTCGTGCTGGTGAGGGTTTGCTGGGTTTGCCTGATGCAACGTTGTGGATCGATTGGCCCATTGGTGGCCGGTGTTATGGTATGGCAGCGTGTGTATGGACAGGATTTTTTTTTTTTTTTTCGGGGACAACGAACAACCGCGTGCTTTTATGGATGACATTCTTGGAATGCACAGAGATACCGTGACGAGATCCTGAGGCCATTGTGCTGCCATTCATCCCATCATCACTCATTGTTGCAGCATGATAAATGCACGCCCCCTGTTGCAAAAGGATCTGTACACAATTCCTGGAAGCTGAAACATTTCCCCAGTTTCTTTTTGGCCATTGGGCCAGCATACTCACGGAATTGTCACCATTGAGCATGTTTGGGATGCCCCCCCCGATCTATCTCGGCAAAGGATAAGGTGCTTCACTGACACAGATTTTGACAGATTTGTTAACATATAACAATATTGAGAGAAATAGGTGTACATAGAGAAAGTCTTAGATCTTTGAGTTCAGCTCATGATGAATGGGGGCAAAAACAAAAGTGTTGCGTTTATCATTTTGTTCAGTGTATATTCAATGTGATTCCGTATATCTGGAGATCACCTATCGTCTGGCATTGTGAGACTATATCTATATGAACCCAACTCCTTTAATTCTAACATACTGTCGTACTGTCCTACAGAGAGGAATCTAACCAGAGTCATAGCTTTACTGTACAAAAGTGCTAAAAATCATTATGTCTTAAGTTAAAAAGCCAATGTATTACCCTGAAATGAACTTATAACCCCAGACAAACACACCCTCACACATACTGTGGCTAAAAATATGACTGCAACCAATTAAGTTAATTCACTTTTCTCTTGTGGATAGGAAGAACATTGACAGCATTGGACACATGAAGCTCTTTAGCAGCACAGACAAATAATGTTAGGGATCTCTGCGCTTGAATCAAATTCTATATTACTGCTCCTCATTCTCACCAAACCTCATAAGTCTACCCTGTATGTGGCACAGTGTGCCAACCCGTGACTCCTGTGCTGCTACTTTAAAACCAGTTGTCACTGAGCATGTGAGAGTTTAATCTCTAGATGCAGGGAATGAATGGTGGAAAACAGGCTTTTTAAGTAATACAAATCTCTTTTTTCTACCATCATTTTTCATGACAGATTTATCTTGAGAGAGATTAGGCTAGCTGCTGTGTGTTGATGTCTTCATCGTGAGCCTCAGTTGGGTGAGGGTTTAAGCCTTGCTATATAAATAGCCTGTCAAAGAGATCAAACTGTGCTGTGTTTCAACAATGTTCAGGCTTTAATGTTTTAACTGGTCATAGAGAGGCACTGAATTCTTCCCCAGAATATTTTATGGAGAGTAGGCAGCAGATATAGTGCATATTTTAAAAGTTACTCACCATTCTTTTTGCTTTTTCTTTCTGTCCATCCAGCATCTAACACTTTGGGTCTAGGGCAAGTTATGTCAATAATGTTGATTATCTATGTCAGTGGTCCCCAACCTTTTTTGTAAGATGTACCCCAACAGCTCAGTCTGATGAATTCAAATACCCCTTCATCAAATGTTATTTGACCATTAATCATATAAAAGTGGATGTTACAATAATATCATACAATTTAACTGTAAATGTTTACTTTTGTAAATGTTTGATCAAGTTTGCATTCATATGGATGTTCCAACTATTTATCCATTACTTTTAGTGATCTATTTCCACATTTTATATGTTACTTTTAGCTTGATATAACATCTCTAGTCGTTTTTACACACTCTTCATTGCAATAATTCCTAGATTAATTAATTATAATATAGCTATTAATTATTAATTATACCTGACTTAAAATGTGGATGTATTTTTTAAATCAAAACAATCCAGTTTTTTCAAAGTAATTGAGCTACTCTGCAATCTCTCTACATACTCCCTGGCAACAGGTACCCCAGGTTGGGAATCACTGTTCTCTCACATTTTCACAAAGTGTGTACTTTTACCCACTTTGTGACTTTTCACCACTAAACAATTTCCCTTCCTTGCAGCTTTAAAAAAATCTTAAAGTCTTAGACTTGGCATTGTGAAGCCTCCAGATACTATGCACATAGACTGATGATTGATTGATATAGGTTAATGGGAGGAGGAAAGAGAGTTGCAGGCTAAGCCATATGGATGTGGAGGTGGGAATAGATAAATGTATGCCAGCAAAGGCATTGATCAGCCCTGCCCCCACCAGTTTTTCAAGCACAGCGATGGATATGGAGATGAGATGTGATCACAGGGTTCTAGCCCACCAGCGTGTTCCCCCTCTGCTCTGCTCAGCTGATGAATTAACCATCAGTTGTACTGTCATCGAATCCAGTGACAATGTAGTTTCAGCAGGTGCTGTCAGTATACTGGAGGTGTGCAGAGGTACAGCTGCCTGCTGAGCTTTTTCTGACACAATTTCCAATCAGTTAGATCTTTGTAGTCACCAACATGCAGCAGTGCTTTGTGTGGGAGCAGTTTGGTGTCATTTAACTGAGGCCTAACAGCAACATAATCATCACTTGCTTCCCCTGAGGTCTTTGGACTAGGCAACAAAGCAAGATGTTCCCCAGAGACTTCCTTTCCTTTTTACTGTCTTTGGCTCTCCAGCCATTAAACCTACAGTAAGTAATTTCTGGAGCTAGGGGGGTGTTGTCTTCATTGGTAACCAACGTTGCTGATGAAAATCTATCTGACGTGACTTACTCACGTTCAAGGATGAGGTAATGTAAAGGTTTAATTCACGTTACGTTTTAGTCACGTTTGCCGACTTCCTTCTTTTACAGTTTGGACATGGATGAGCATTTTTATAGCACTATCATCAAACCATAGTTTCAGTTTTTAACACAAAATATGTTTGAATCAAATAGGAAAACTGCCAGGAAATAAACTAAGGCCAGCCTCAAAACCCATAACATTTTAGACAATGTGATGCGGTATCTCAGATCCAGAGACCAGACATTTATGAAATTAGCTGTGGATATTCATCATCATCCCCTCAGGATGAATCTTATTGCACTGTAGAGAGCACATTTGTGAGTCTCAGAGGATGAACCTTTTTCAGTTTGAATACGGACAAGCTGTCTTCTAGTCAAACCATAATTGTTTTGAACCCAAGATCTCTCATAACCCACTAGGCATATTGCAAGCAACTTTACTCAGCACCTTTCTGCTCCCAAGAGGATAAACCTATTTCATTTTAACAAACCCTTTAGCTGTGCAACTTTCAGGATAAACTCTACATTTTTATCCACACTAATTGTAGGGCTATAGCAAAGTCTTCAGTTTGTTGTTGGTTCCTTCAAACACTTCTCGTGGGGTGTGATGGACATTACAGCCTCCAGTGGCTGCTAGCAGGGCTTTAAACTTTGTCTTGTTGCTGTTTGTCTTGGCACATTTGCCTGACGTGTAGAGAGACACACATATTTTACTTCCAAACTCCCCAAAACAGATACTGAAGCTGTCTTGGGGATGATCATGAATTTAATAGAGCCTTTCACCATGAGTTTGGCAAATGCTCAGTTGGCTCAACAAAGCTAACTGCCCTCAAATGAAACACCCTAACTTGTAATCAAGCCAAGTTTCCAAACTGTTTTTTTATCCCCTATTTGGCTTCCAAAGGCATGCAATCAGGCAAAGCTTATAACAGAGGGAACTAAACACATATTCATGTAATTACTTTAACAAAAACTGAAACTACTGTATATCAGAGCCTTGTTTTGGAAAAATCTATGTAGAGACAATGTAAGACTTGTGTAGCTGTAACTGTGTTTCAAAAACCCCAAGATTGTGCAAATAGTGGAGAAGAACATTGTGACTAATGTTAATATTACATACTTCCATAGCATCATCATAGCATTAGCCAGTTTCCTCCAAAGAATCATGTGAATAATGTATAAGGTGTTTTAAATTAAATTGAATACTTTTCTATACACTACTCATCATACATATTTATATAATATCTTATTGTGTTTTACACCAGTTGTGTCTTGATGTCTAATGTGACCTACATGAGCAACCTAATACTGCTAATACAGTACAAATTACTCATATGTATAAGCTTGTTTGTTTCTTATGTTATCAAATTATTTTTTCATTTTGTGCATTTAAAAAAAACATTTTCTAAATACTGATTTTTATTTTCATTTCATTTTTACTTCTAAAATGGAAGTATAAATTTAAGTGTACAGTGGTAAACATTGTACCTGTGTCTATATAGCCTCACAGATCTATATAGTTATAGTTTATTTAGACTCTAGGTCTTGTTAAAACTATAACCAGACATTTTAGGATACATTTTCAATTGATAAAATTAATATGTTATATCAGTATTCAATATATTTGTATATGAACATATACCTTCAATCAGTGACATAAAACAAAATACAGTATTCATGTTACATGATAAAGTCTTTCATGTGGCAGAAAGTCTAATGGAACACCAGCTCCTGAACAATAGTGCCCCTCTCGTGTCAATTTTGGACAAACAGTTAGCAATAATACATATGCAACATCTGGTTAGACTTTCAAAATAAAGCTTGCTTGGTTTATGTTGTGAAACGGGAGTTGATGGCAGTTTGGTTAGTTTTAGATACAAAACTACTTGGTTACGTCTGGGAAAAGATTGTAAGTTACGTTATGTACCTGATGTGACTTCAGTACATTAAAATAAGTAAACTCATGTACATTACATAAAATAAATTGTTTACGCAGGACATGAACAGAGGTCTCCTGGGTAAAGTCCTGTGTTTGGTTGAGCCATCCACCCATGCCACAATATCTATATGCAAACGTTCTCGTTTTTTATACTACATCACATGAATTTGACAGTGTGCATGTCCAAAAATGACACTAGAGGGATACAGCACTGTATTTTGAAGAGGAGGGCCACTGATCAAGCAGCAGTATTTGACAACTTGGGAGTGAGACCAGGCTGGATGAGCACAGCACTGAGTGGGCAGTGGCTGTCATTGACTGATGAAGGTGTTGATATGCCTACTAGGATATTTTAGGGAATTCGTGGTAGCAACCTAGGCTAGCTTTCTTCCTTTTTCCAAATTAAAAAACTAACTTAACTGCCTAAATGTTAAATATTGAAAAGGGATTGACCGCTAACACTGCTATTGGTTCATAGCTAACACTGTGGATTTGAACAACTGGCCACTGGAGCTATCTACAGCCGTTTTTTAATTTTTCACGTTGTTGGTGCACAGATGAAGCTGAGAGAACAGAGGTGAGGTTTTAACAAGCGTGTGCTTATCCAAGTCTGTTGATGGGATCGAGTTATGGCTGCAATGTGTAGATTAATGACAGTGTCAGAGTGTGCTAATGGAGGGTGATGGTGGTCTCTGTGGTGGGCCCAGCAGGAGGCCAGGTGATTTAGTAGTAGCCAGTCACATCAACAGTGAACCTCTAGTGTAGATGCCAGGCAGCAGCCTCTCATGGCTCCTAAACCTACTACTGAGTCTGGTATCTGCTCTGCTCTTTATCCTTTCTGTCTAAATTTCACTCCCATACCAACTTTTCATTTGACGAATGCACTTACCCAGCTTTTTCTTCTTTCTGCTTTCCTTTCCCACTTACATTCTAATGCTTTCCTCCTCCCATCTGTGTCCTCCACCCTCCTCTCAGTGTTTCCATCACCTTACATAAACCCCAGTGAGGGGAAGTCAGCCAGGCCCCAGACAAGAAAAACATACCCCCAGACGAGGATTTATGGAATGGGAACCTGGCGAACCCCAGCGAGTGGGTGTGTTTGTGAGCTCGTGGATGAAGGCGTTTCCACCCGGGGCATTCTCTGACCGTCAGTGTACACTCATTCCTCCTCACCACAGCTCCACACAGCAGAACACAAGCTGAACGGAGGTCTAACTGTGCTTTAAGTGAGATTATAACTTGCCATGTTGTTAAAACAGGTTATTGTGTCACTACACATCAGTGTCCTGGGTTTCATGAGAATGTTTTAATGTCCCATTAACTTCCATTTGAGAAGCTCTTCTAGCCTGCCACAGTAGAGGAGCTGTGCAGAAAGCACTGAATATTTTGACTTTTGTAGAGGAATCCTTGCAGGAACTACACATTATTGCTACAGCCAATCTTTGCATTCATATACTTCATATTTCTAGAACCCTATGTGTTGAAGGGCCACCTACTGGACCAGAGAATATGTTTTGATTGACATTTAGAATAACCAGCAACTAAGCTTTTTTAGGCAGTGTTATTAATAGCCATGGCCGATCCTACAAAAATAAGATCCCAGTTGTAATAAACCAGGAATATCCTTTAACTACAGCTGCACTGCTCCATTTCCTAAAAGAACCTTGTTTGGTGTATTCCTAACCTTGTGAAGCAGCTGGATTTGCAAGATCATGCAAGAACACATCATTCCAAACTTTAATCTATGAATTTATGGTTGGTACAGTGGGACCGGATCAATCAGCTTCCTCTGAGGAATTATTGGCATCAGGGGTGGGCGCTATAGTGAGAAGACACTGTTTGTTAAACAACAGTGACGGCTGCTGAGGAGGTTAGCGTAGATGCTGCTAGTGGCAAAACTGGAGAGTAGCATAGAACAGAACTAAAGGATTTTCTTGAGGGAAAGAGGTTTTCTCTCTTCTCCTGACTGGCTCCAGTAAGAGTTTGACTGCGTTATATGGTTTGTTGGCCTCAGTGGTTGGCCCGTGATAGACAGATAGTCCGTTTAATCCTCCGCCTGGTATTTTATTGCAAGTACCTACCCCTTCTAAACAGTTTCCAACGACGACTTCCCAGATAGTTCTGTGTAACAAACTATCTGGCGCAGTCAGGTTACTGCATTCCTGGAGCTGAATGATGACTGTGGAGATCACCACAATCGTGATGCAGAGAATAGCTGACGTCACTGCAGATGAGCTGCCATATAAACCCAATGACCTCAATGCATGCAGAAATGTGTGCATAATAACTTGCACCTGCACTAGAAGAGCCAGGTCTCAGTGGGTTGAGAATGTGTAAGTGATGTGAGCAGGAGTGTGTTTGTATGCTAGTGCAAATGCTCCTGAGTTAGAGTTTGTCTGTGAATGCAGGAGTGCATGGTTTCATTGTGTGTGTGTGTGTGTGTGTGTGTGTGTGTGTGTGCAGAATTGGTTGGGCGTCGTGATTCAAGCTATTAACCGCTGATTCTGGAGAAACTGAACAGAAAGAGTGTGCTGCCAGGACATGGGGTAATAGGAAACACATGAATGTGCAGCATAGTGTGTGTGCTGTCTGTGGTACAGAATAGTGTGTGTGTGTGTGTGTGTCCAGGATTGTGTCTATGCATGCTTTAAAGACTCATATTCACTAAGTCTGGCCCAGACAACTGAGGCAAGAAAAACAAAGAAGAAAGTGTTTGTATTAGAGCAGAGAGGGCTGGCAAGTCTGCAAGCTTTGGAGCTGAGTGTTCATTTTCCCTTTTCCTACCAAGTGGATCTGGACCGCTACATTACTTTCCCAGCCACATTACTGAGCAGCCATCCACAGACAGGAATACACAGCAGTCCCACAGTTTGCTAAACTCTTAAAACGTAGAGGACTTTCGTTCCTATGCACTTTTAACGGGTGTTTTTTTTCATGTTTGGCATTATTTTGCGTTTCTTTGACAGCTTTAATCCATTGACAATATTGCAATCACCAATTCAAAATCAGCCATGTACGCCATGTTGTTCAGAAGTGAGGCGCCCATGGCTTCTGTGGTATGGCGTGTTAGGGCTGTAAGCCATGAGCATGAAGCTAAAACAACTTTCCCAGCTAAAGCAGCAAAGAGCAGGTCAACGGGCAGAGCCTCTGTGGAATCTCCTGCTCATGTAGCGTGAGGCCCCGAAGGTGCACCGGCTGCTCCCCAACACATCAGTTCATCAAACAATCCTGTTCGTTCTTTGTCGTCCCGCATTAAAATCAGGGGAAATCAATGGCATCCATGTGCTTTTGTGGAGTCATGTGTCTTGTTTTCTCGCCAGATAGGCTTCTATATCTCGAAATTATTGATCCAACAGGTTTCTTTGTAAAAGCCCTGTAATTGGCCTGCCAGACCCAGAAGGTTGTTCCAAGCATAACATTTAAAATGGATGTATTTCAAGCGGCCTGAATGACTTATTTGAGCACTTGGAGGCAGCTGAACAAGCTGTAAACACATCTGACACCTTATTAAGTTCACCTGATGAATGTTCAAGTTCAATATTCTCTCTCTTTTAGCTCTGTTTTTGGTCTCCCCCAACTCTTCAGGGCTCTTCAGCTGCTAAATGCTCCACTATGTTCACCTGCTAGTTGCTAACTGCGTCGGTCTGCTGTTTGGTGCTGGGCAAGTAGTGTACAGTGGGTTTA
>NW_023339807.1:2483770-2484239 GCF_004916995.1 Morone saxatilis
TGCAGAGTGAGGTCTTAAAAGTCAGTGCGTTCTTGAGCAACTTAACGTCACTTGATCTTTGTTAATATGGAAATAATGATTAGTGCACCTTTGAATATAAGACATGGTTGGATCTTTACGTTGTGTCACATGAAAATTCTCACACACCACGATTCTGCAGCAGCTGTGGTTGCTAATATTTTTATAGGCTCTTGTCATGAGATGATGTATCCATTATTTTGAATTCTAAAAGTATTACATTTTTACATATACCAACATTCTATTTAACCTTGTTGATTTTAATTATATTGGTCTCCTTTCTCAAGCTTTGTTAATTATAAATCAATAAAATCTATTATGGCAAAGTTGGCAAAGTTTCAAAACAAATTCCCGACAAGGAGAGCACGCAAATGTAGTAATAATAATAATAATAATAATAATAATAATAATACATTTTATTTATAAATGCCCTTTTCATCAGAAGATCTCA
>NW_023339807.1:2484339-2491507 GCF_004916995.1 Morone saxatilis
AATGGGGCGGAGTTTGGAAATGTTGTGTAATTTTCAACAATTTTCACCAAGTCTCACAGTTAAATGCATTTATTCCAAAGTACATGCAGTCAGTGGCGGATCAGTACATGAGGCATTTAGATCATGGTCACAATAACAATTGTGACATTTGTAGATAATGTTGCAATTTAATCATCATTGTATGATTAACTTCTATAGAGGGAACAGATTGGCTACTTCACAAAAGCAGGAGCTCTTTCGATGCAAGGACATATCATGAGACCAAAAAAGAGGAGAAATCAGACTTGTATGTGCTTTGTGATCTATAAGTCATAACCAAAAATACCAAGGCACACCGCTGTGCAGAAATTAAAATGCCTTTAATAAATGGGCTTGATGCCTACGCGTTTCGACTCAGTCTTCTTCAGGGCATGTAAAAACCAAATGGCAGCTCACATAGCAAGGCTGTTGCCAGCTGTTAGGCAGTCAGAGTAGCACTGGATAATTGTTACAGGTGCAATCAATAAAGTGGGCATGCACACAACCAGGCAGACAAGGCATCAATATCTTCTGGATATCAATCCATTGTATGATAAATATTTGTTGTCTTGAGACGACAGAATGATGCAGTTGTGATCTTAGGGTAACAGTCCCAAAAGTCTTTCACAGGTTTCTGATGAAACTTGCAACCACGCACGGCACTGCTGTGTTCCACTATTTTTCAGATGACACAAATTAGCTCAGGGTTGTGTTACAGTGAAAGGTCAAAACGAGGTAACATATGAGTAATGTAATGTTTACTTTGGCCTCCTTGTGTCTTTTAGTTCTCTTCATTTTTCGCTTACCTTTGTGGTCATTATTTCTTTGTGGCTTTTGCTTCATAAATGGGCTGTATGGCTTTCCTTGGCACTGGTACAATGACCAGGCTGCAGATGTTTACACCCAGGCCTGTCTGTATGCCACCATGTTAGTTTTAAAAGTTAATCCACACTGGATTACCTGAGAAACCAGAGCAAACAGGCTTCTTTCCTTGTTAAATAAACCCAAGTAGCCTTTGTATTAACAAGTTTCTGCTAAACAAACACTGAGTTTCTTCTTGATTAATGTGGGACGTCAAAACAGCCAACAAGCTGCGGAAAATCACTGTGTGTTTGTGTATGTAACTGCATGTGGAAAACGGTTGTCTGAGATGTTCAGCTGGAGCGTTTACTGGCTTTTCCTCCTGCTTCTGTTAATTATCACTACGCTGTAGAGACAGTGGAGTTTTTGTTTGTTGTAGAGGTCCGTGCAGCTCAACACAGACTTGGCAACACAACACTGCATTCCTCCAGAAATCACTGGAAAGTTTAAGTACAGTCAAGTTCCAGTGGGAGGTTTGAATGAAGAAATATGGAAAAATATCTTTAGGTAAATTCAAATCATTCCAAATTCACTCACATGTACACACTCACATCCAACAAACACAAGTTTAAGCCCTTCTCACTCATGCACAGACACGTGTACATACACATACACACACACACTGTGCCATCATAAAGCAGCTTATTAAACCATCAGCACCTTCCCAGCTCTGGGTGTTCAGCGAGTGACATTTAAGGGCAGTCTGACTCAGTTCATTAAACAGGATCAGACATAACGGGACCTCCCTGCAGGGGGAGGGGTCAAGTGTCGTGACCCCTGGGCTTCGGGGGTATTGGTGGTTGGGGGTTGGGGGTGCATGTCTGTCAGTCTGATTCAACCAAGCTGGTTTGAGAAATCAAACCATGCAGCCAGCAAGTGGCTGAAAGTCTCACATGTTGTTTGCAAAATTCAGAAATAAGGTTGCAGCAAAAAGCCAGACGATATTCAGGTTACTCAAGTGCACAATGTATGTCTGCAGCCTCCATGCTGCCCACCTGGGGCTTATTAAGGGTTCAAGGGTTCAAGTGCTGTTCCCTGATAATGGCAGCTCTTTGATCAATCAGAGATCAAGCATGAAAGTTTCCTGATTGGGAAAAGTGTGCCTGTTGGAAACTTGGGAATGAAAACATGATTTATGATAAAACATGGTAGGAGGAGGATAAAGAGAGTGGAGGGAGGTAGAGATTGCTGAGTTCATGGGGTTTGACCAGTTAATGTAGCAGATTTCCACTCTGGCCTGTTATTTAAGGTTAAAAAACATTGGTGTTTGGCTTAAAATGTAAATGTATTAAATGTAACATCAGCATCCATTATTTTACTTTGTAAGTTCTCTCCCATCTTACTGCTACTGTGCAGATCAATATTTTGCAAGAAAAAGCCAAAACTGTCCTCTGTGCTTGAACCAAACATGACCATCGTGTCTGTGACATCACCTACAAGTTCTCGAAGGGACATATAGCAGCTTGGATGTGGGTTTATACTGCCATTCAATCGAGATAAAATAAACCTTGTAGCCTTTCTTGTAGCAGAGTGGGTTTTAATCGGCAAAAGCTCAGAGAAAGATGAGGCCTTAAAGTTGATATAATCTAATAAAAAATGCAGTAATCTGCCTGGCTCCGCAGGACATGCACAGTTAAGCCTTCTGTCAGTCATTTCTGTTGAGGAAAGAGGAAAGAAAGTCTAATACTTTAGGTCAGATTTTTGGTCAGATACACAGTAGACTAACAAGACAAAGCATCTACAGCAATGCTAGCTGCTTTGTGAGGCTTTACTTGGGCGCAGTGGTACTTAGCTAAATGCTAACATGTGCTTGCAAACACAATGGAAATGGTAACATGCTGATGTTTGGAGGGTGTAATGTTTACCATATTCACTGCATTAGTGTAGCATGTTAGATTGCTAACATTAGCACTAAAAACACACTGATGGCTCTAAAGGAAAAGTCAGATAGTAAACAGACGGTAGCATGCATCCTCTGGGGACCATGAATGTCTGTACAAAATGCCCTGGCAATCCATCCAAAAGGTGTTGAGATATTTGAGTTTGGACCAAAGTGACCTCACATTGCTGTCCCTGGAGCCGTTGATATACATCTTAAAAATAAATACCATAAAATAGATAAATAAATTCATAAAATGGATGTCACTGAATATCACATTATATCCAAATATTCCAACCAATTCAACAAATTCCTCACAAACAACTGCTGCAGTAAAGTCTGCAATAACTGCTAATCTGCAAACACATCTATATATGAGTAAAGCATGCTCCAAACCTTTAACATCTCTTCACTGAATAGTATCTTTCTAAATCGGATCCAAACACACATTCACAGACATACTGAGAACCCTACTTCTTGTGGAAAAGGTATGTTTTTATCACAGGTTTGTGTTTTAGTATAAACTATAAAACTAAATTAAATAAATTAAATAAATGAATTACAAAATACAGATAAATAAAGCTATCAGTGTTTTATCCAAAAATATTGCTATCTCTTCCAGGTTTGAATAATGCAAGTCAGTGTAACTTGCTACTACTGTCCTCTTCTGTTTCATTCATTTCCCCTTTTTTTTTTTGCTCCTCTTTCTATTGTTGTGTAGCTGTCTGTCCCAACACTGAGCAGTTCAAGGATTTCATTTTTGGGGGGAGGGTGAGACCGTCTCTATTAAAGGACAGCCAGCAGCTGGCCACGCCTGCTAAATCCTCCCCACAAAACCCACCCACCAGCTCCATCTGCTTCCCAAGTGGAACCCTCTGACACACACACAAACACACACACCTACTTCGTGCTCTTTGATCCCAAGAGAGCGGAAGCCTACATCTGTTCTTAGTATATCAAATCCTTTTAAAACAATGAATGCCTTGTTGGCTTATAGAGTGTATGACAGTGAAGTGAGGAGCGATGACACTCATTCATTCACACATGGCTACCATATCTCCTCACACACACCCACACACCCACACCAACACACACACACACACACACACACACACAGGTACAGAGCTTCAGTGACCTTGACCTTGACAGATGAGCTGTGACTTGAACTGTTTTCACGACAAGTTGTTAACCTTTAGTTTGTCCTGTGCTTCTGCATCTAGAAAACTCAACTAGAAGCCTCAAGATGTTCCTTAAAAAGTCTTCCTGCAGAAAGCTGTCAGCAGTAAGCAACAAAAAGAGATTATGATTATTAAATACCATTCAAAATGGGCACTTAAATTAAGGTAGCTATGGAAATATTGTATACTAAGTGGTTGTGTATGGACTCTCCTGTAAGCTTTGGTCCATATGTTGGGGCAGGAGAAATTACACCTTTACAGTCTGGTGACCTCATATAATTCCACCTGCCTTCTGACTCAGTGGAGGACTAATCAGACAAATCTGTGTGGGTGTACGGGGCCATAAAGACACATTTCAAACCAAAATAATAAAGTAACAAAACAGCAAAAACCATGAAGTTAATTACGCTACAAATGGGCAGAAAAATAAAACGACACCAGGAAGTGAACTTAGTGAAGGAACAAATGTGTTAAATAACCTGACCAGATGTAAACTGTACCATTCACTTTCTTCTTTATTATATACTTTTCACACTAGGGCATTAAAGCTGTTTTTCCGTTGCTTTTTTGTTGTTATATTTGTTTCTCTTTAAATCACAGCAGCAAACTTTCTTGCGACTTGCAAAACGATGATTTGGTCACAACTCTGCATCACACAGATGTAAATGTTCCTTCAGTCTTGACTGGTAGTCAAAGACAACCAACCTCACAAAGCTGCCCTGGTGCACCAGACCTCAGGGTTTACTGTGTGGTAATTTGTTTTATGTCAAATTTGTTTGGTAATATGCACCCCTAAAGAACAATGTAAATTGAATGGGGTTGCTCCTGCAATGGTCCTGTCTTGAAGAGACCGTATTAACAACTTTTACTTTTTAGTATATAGGATCTCCAGTAACATATATGTTGCATATTCCTAAATATTAGATTGCAACAAGCTGCCTCGATAGGGGGCCATAGCTAATTTTCCCCCTACACCCTGTTGCAGGTTAACTCAGTCCTGCTTTCAGACTCCTGCAGTTACAAAAAGAGAAGATTCATACGATACGGATTTTATACTGGACTCAGCATTTATATGCACATGTATATGCTTTCAGTTCACAAACACATGGAAAAGAATGTACACAGACACTAAATGTATGTATGTTTGCAGTCAGAAAGCTACAGGAGCAGCAGATAAACAAGGCGCTCATCCAACATTTGAGATTCCTGCCGTACACCAGCCTGCTTCCACTGGGAACTGACTACCAAAGGCTGGGCGAACGACATAGAGAGACAGAGAGAATGAGAGAGAGAGAGAAAGGAAGAGAATATAAAGCGGTAAAGAGGAAAGCCAGGGTAGAAAGAGACCTAAGGGAGGCCATGAATTATTTATTAGTCCACAGCTCCCTCCTCCTCTCCATCCTTTACTCCTCCTCCTCTTTCTCTTCTCACTCCTCCTCTTGTTCCTCCACTCCTTCTTCCTCTTCACCCTCTCCTCCTCTTTCTCTTGTACTCTCCCTATCCTCTACTCCCTCTTGCTCAGCATCCTCTAGTCCTTCCGTTTCATCTCTCACTCCCTCCTTCTCCTCCTCTTCATCCTCTACTCCCTGTTGGTCATCTTCCATTTCCTCTTACTCTTAAATCCTCCATTCTGTCTTTGTCTTTATCTCCTTAGTGTTTTCCCCTCTCCCTCTTCATGTCTGACCCTTAGAATATTTTCCAACATTTTTTTGCAATCTTACTTTCAACCGTACCATCAAGATATTATACTGTGGAGGTGTGCTAGTTAGTTTGACATTGAATTTATTTAGGTGACTAAAGCCAGGACCAAGCAAAACCAAATACAGTCAAATAGTCAAGGCCAAGTCAGGAAAATAAAAACAACTTTTGAATGGTTGGTTGAATTTACTAAGATTACATGAAAGCATATTTTTTCAATTACCTGGTATCTAGCCATGCAGATGGTTTCATTTGTGAACGTTTTGAGTTTTCTCCTTCCACCAATACAATAATGTTAAATGGAAAATGATAAGTTTTTTGAATTTCTTTGGTAATTTGGGCATATATAGTTAGAATAGCTTTCTGATTAGAGATTAGAGGATTAACATCACTTTCATGTCTGTTTTAAGTCTTTTTTCAGTTTTTCAGTTCAAGTCCCAAGATGCAGTCGGGAGGTTGTTAGCCTACCTTAGCATGGAGACTGGAAGCTTCTCTGTCCAAAGTGAAAAAATAAACTCACTAACACATCTAAAACTCACTAGTTGTGTCCCATTTGTGTAATCAATACACAAACGGTAGGATAAAAAACATTTTGTAGTTTTAGACAGTTACACCTGCTGGAACTATTTTGAGATTCACAGTTTATCCATCCGCCCCGACAGTGTCCCTGGGTACAGCACAGGTAGCTACATGTGGTTGCTGAACACAGGTTTGGTGTCTTTATAGACAATATGGTACCAAACTGACTTCAGGAAAAAAAAATTCATTAAGAAATGGTTAGTCTACAGCACAAAACTCACTTTAAACCTACAAATTCTACATACAAATAATTTATAAATATAAATTACATAAATGTATTCTCTTTAATGTATGGATTGAACAAATTGGACACAACATGTTGATTAATGAACTGCAGAAGTGTTTGCAGCTGTACGTTTTCACATTAGAGACAGCCAAGCTAGCTGTTTATCCCACCCCCCAGTCTTTATGCTCTCTACTGACACAATATCTCATGTATCAATCTTTTCATTTAATATCCAGAAATATCCAGACAGACAGAAAATAAGCTAATTCTGCAATGGACTGCAATCACAGAGACCAAAATGAGTTTGCGACAAACAAGTCAACCAAAAAATTTGTCTCAAGATAAGACAGACAGACAGAAATATGAAACATAAGTATTAACATAAAAGTATACCCTTTTAGGGGGGGACATTACTGTGTCAACTAACTGTTGATTTCCAGCTGCAAGCAAACATAAAAAATGTGAGATGTATTGTGAAAGTATGTTTCTATGGACTGTGTTACTGACAGATTGTGTGCTATGTCTCTTTGTGTTTCAGGTGATTGTTGGAAGAAAAGATGAAGACAGAGATGCTGAGAAGGAGGATCCAGATGAATGAAAGAGCCCCAGTTCTCTTTATTTATTACCTTCACAATATGTGTGAGAGTGTGTGTGTGTTTACTCAATGGCTCGCTCTTCTCTCTCTCTCATGCACACGCCACACAACACACACACACACACACACCACAC
>NW_023339807.1:2491532-2494296 GCF_004916995.1 Morone saxatilis
GTGTGCATGAGAGAGAGAGAGAGCGAGCATTGAGTACAGATATGAATGCATGTGTGCATTATGAACGGTACCTAAGATTTCAGGCTATCATTTGCAAATTTTGTTTACTTTTTATAAGGTTCCAATAACTCATATATCATTGTCACAGTATAAACAAAAGGACTTTACTATTGGTACATATTGTGTTTTGTGTTTGTAACTAGCCTCCTATTTAAGAATGTATATTTGTATGTATGATATACTCATCTAGAAACTATATAATGGACAATTTTAATATCGCTTTATCCTCTCATCACTGTACTGCTCTTGCCAAGACACATAACTCACACACACACGCAGGAGACATGCATACAAGGAAAAATACATCTATAAAACAAAAAAAATGCAGTCAGTTTAAAGAAAAAAAAGTGAATACTAAAGACTTTTCCATGTCTTTCTAACCAGGTTCAACTTCAGTTTGTGGAACCACAGACAATTTATAATAATGATAATAATAATGGAGGGCTTTCAGGTGGTGTTACACATCCTCTGGGGGCCATATTGGAGGTCCTGGGTTCGTTGGTAGCTGAAAACAGTTGGTGTGTTATTTTAAACTCTGCCAACTCAGCAGTTAAGATATGGTTAATTTGCATCTACTTTAAAGGTTGGACTTATTTTGTCATGCTAAAGACTGGTACATGTGGCTGGTTTTGTGTTAACATAATGCTTGTTAGCTGACTAACTGTGGTATTTGTCAGTTGACTGTCACCATTTTGGTCTGAACAAATCTGATTTAAACACTAAAGTGCACATCTAGTTGGGCATCTAATTGGTGTAGTAGTTAATAGAAATTAGTAGGCGTATATTGACATATCCATTTTTGTCAGATATTTCCTTTCCTTGTTTGCCAGCCTGGGTGGGTCAAGGTTGCACACTTGCATTTTCCACAGCCTTCTTTTCATAGTTTTGACCATCATTCTTATCAGTTATCAGAATATTTCACTCACAAATAGCACTGCTGAGATTTAGGGACTGCACTGTAAAACAGTAAGTAGATAGGTCAAAATTGAACCAGGAAGTAGCTTACAGTGGACAGTTAGGTCAATAAATAGATGTTTTATATGGCTCAATACGGCCTGGTGAGTTAAGGCTGAAACATGCTTTTCTGGGCTACTTCTAGGCAAACATGCATCTTTTATATTTCCGTGTACAACTTACTATAATGTTTACCTTTATTCTTCTACATTTTGGATCAACTAATCCGCTTGCTTTACATGCAGGTCCACACAATGCATTGTTGAGATTTGGGAGTGAGCACCATAGTCTCTCTAAGAGCATCTGCAATACAATAACCTGCTGTAGCAACAGTTTTTGCATAGGTTTACAGAAACGTTTACATGTATCTTTGCAGAAAAATAATTCCAGCTTTAGCCATGCTGATATATGCACCCAGGGGCCAAGTTGGATACTGCTATAAAACATATCTCAATAAACATATGTTTATTTTGAACACAATTATCAAAGAGAAATCTTTAAAAGTATTGATAGGACACACAAACTCCTGCAGCAAGGTAAATATTTGTTCTTTGTGTTATGAGTTTGGTCTTTTTTTGTCAAACTTTACCAGTAGTAGTAGTAGTAGTAGTAGTAGTAGTAGTATAAGACTGGTCACTGGGCTCAAGGAAAGAGACAATAATACACTAATGCACATGTGCAGTAGGCCCCACGATATGTAAAAAACTAAAGAGATAAAACATGTTGGCCCATGCGCTGTGCGCCATCTTGAAGTCTGGTATCCAGTTATACAGTCACTGGCTAATGATGCTCACATTTGACCTTGTTTTCACGGTTTAGAAATGTGTTATAAATATTTGCAATGCAATGTAACAGTTTGTGAGTAAAATGTTATCGTAAGAATGATGGCCAAAACTGAATAACTAAGATCCTGGTTGTAGAAAAATACTGATAATAACGAGTGTTGTTTACTTTTTTAAATGGACCTCCATGATGGAACCAGTCCTGCTTGATTTGAGTTTTGTGTTGCAACTGTAAAGCCTCTCTAACATAAATGATCTCTGCTGGAGATGTTGACGGTGCACACATAAGACACCCAGGGACACCATCAACTAGTGTGCGTAAAAATATAGATGCAATATTGTAATTGACAATAGCTGTATGTTTGTGTGTGTGTGTGTGTGTGTGTGTGTGTTGTGTGTGTGTGTGCGCGTGTGTGTATAAAACATGGGCAATAGCTAAGCATCAGTGCTTCCATCCATGCACATGAGCTAATGTACAAAAGGTAAAACACCAAGGCAATAGGCTGTGTGGCCTATTGTATGTTCCGGCCCACGACAATCCTCCCTTTCACTTTATCTGATACCATCACAAGATCTGCAATATTCTATCAGAAACAGATGATCTGCATCAATAACTGCAACTTTGTGTTCAGTTTATGAGTCTAATGTTAAGATCTGGAGCTTTTCTTGTCTGACAAATTAAGCAAGTGTAGGGATGAGTGCTTTGCAGTGTGTGGTAGTGTGTGTACAACATGTACTGTAGGTGGTTATTAAGTTTGATCAGTCCCTTCACAACCAACATGTGCTCTCATGCAGAGACTTCCCCTATATGTGTGCCCCTCAACATCCTACATGTTCTAAATGTTTTGGAACTTTTTAATACACCATGACGAGATCAGCTGTATAATGCAGTGTCATCTGCAAAGAATTTTATACAGTTTTTTTGGTCTTTCTTTTGATGTTTTGTGTGAAGATATCTGAATATTACA
>NW_023339807.1:2494316-2507058 GCF_004916995.1 Morone saxatilis
CTTAGACGTATGGTAATAATTGTGAAGTACTATCAATACAATGGCTTCCTCTTCGATCTTGATCAGTTTGAAATCGACTGAAACAATAATATTGGCCCTGCACTGTTGATTAGCCGAGGAGATGAGGCTGCTAATGTGACGCCATGGAGAATTGGAAGCTGTGGATACCTATGTCACTGCACTGCTTCTTAAACACACTCTCTCTCTCACTCTCACACGCACACACGCACACACACACACACTCAATCTTTAATATAGATGTCTTGCCTGCTAGGACAAACTTCCCGCACCCATCTAGTCCTATCAGCTACAGTACAGTATAAACCTGCAGCCCCTCCATGCCCCCCTCCAGCTGGTATTTGTTTTGCAGTCTGTCACATTCAAGGAAAGGTTTGGATTTTTTCATCCTCCCTCTTCTCCATTCTAGCCATGAAGTGATACTGTCATAGAGTGACTGCAGTGCAAGAAATGGTTACGAGCCAAAATGAATTCTGAAGTTCAACTGTAGCCAATAATTTAGCAGTATGAGTTATCTGAATCAAGTTGTTAATTGCTGTTAATTGACAGCTATTTTTCTCAAGAGCTTAAATTACAAGCACTACTGGACCTGGTTGGGATTGGATGTCCAAGTTGTTTTGTTGCTGGAAATGTAAGCCAACAGTTGTTTGCTAACATGTTAAAAACGTAATAAGTTTATCAGTGCTCATTGTTTGTGCTTCAATGTTTTTTTGTGTGTTTTCTGTCTTCTTGTGGTCAAAAACCACCTAATTACTATAGGTTACTGATTGGGAACAACTGGAAAAGACATATATGGAGGCTGAGTTATCCAAATCAAGTGCAGTATGCAATTAAAAGTATGTCTCTGTCCTGACTGAAAAACAGTCACTTGGGTTGCAGAGACAGACTTTCATATAAAAAAGACTTCCTAGAATAAAAAACAGACGTCCTTGAATACCCACTGGATTTGGCTAACTACCATATACTTGTTTTTATGCATATATACAGTCTACACATTAATAAACCTGAGTGGAAACATTGGGAATTCAGAAAAAGCTTAAATAGCGCATCTAAGCTTTTAAGCTTGGCTGAGGTAGAAAAATTGATGTATGGACAAAACCAAAAAGTACAACGGAAACATACTTAGCCAATAAATCAGGATGTACTGAAGCTTTAGTTCCACTGGAGAGATGAGATTATTTATTATTTGAACATTTGCGTTACACTTGGACAGAGACTGATGAATATTAGCTCCAACTGAACTTTGGAATAAATTTTGCAAAGAACAAGGACTGTGGTTTTTGTCCCCCATGTTTTACAATGTAGTCACTTGACAAGGCATTGCTTCACAAGCAGCGTAGACAGAGGGATGATTACAGCAACCCATAACTGTTTCATCATACATGCGATGTACATGTACATACTGAGTTGAGATAGACTTGAAAATATCTGAACCTATCCTTGAGGAAAAAGCAATGTAAGAAGGATTTGGAGTCTTATAGCGCTTTGACATTTTACCATGACTGTGTTCCAGTCCAGCTTCTTCGACCATAGACAGTAGTGGCTCTGAGGCAAAATAAATAATTATGGGCTAGACTCTCCCCAATAGTGTTTTGAAAATGCACTGAAAAATCAGTTTGCCCTACATTCCAGCCTGTATGGTCACTTTTATGCACTTGCTTTGCCCTTAATGTATATATATAATATATACATACACACCTTGCTTTGCCTGATGGAAAGCAAACCAGAACCTTCTAACAAATGTAAATATCGTCCCTCGTTTTGAATCTTTACCACAGATTGAGGAAAGCTCGCAGAAACGCTGTACTTGAAGTTATCTCGCGGCTTTTCAGTGTCATCCCCAGGCTGTGATTGTGCGGCGTAGAGAAAGGGGAGGAGAGGGGATGGGTAATGCCAGTAAAGCGGCGTGACAGAAGAGGGTTAATACCATCGAGCTGTGCTGAGATTGCCCAGCCTCATGTGGCTTTAAGGGATTGCAGGCAGCATTAGCAGCTGAATAATTATTTTTGGGATGTTTCTCCTTGTGCACACTTTTGGCGTGGCACACATTGCTTTCGTTTCCCTCTCAACACACTTCTGTGGAGCCTTGGCAGCCTGCAGTCTTGTACAAAAAAACGTATATTTTTGAGTCCTGTGTGGGCAGAATTCCTGAGGGCACTCTGTTCAAACTTGAATGTTCTTCATATATTTAAAATAAAGTCCAGAGAAGGAAAGGTGGAATTGCACATTTAGCACTGTGACGGGAAAAAAGAGAAATAATATCAACAGAAATGTCAAAGGTGGAAATGGATAAGCAAAGTGAAATGGTGATGCTTCCACTATGTGTCTAAACAGGGTTGCAAATGTCCCCTTAAAGAGAAATCATATGTGAATAGACATATATGATGAATATAAATATAAGGCATCTATTTTTGGCATTCTTTATCATGTGGACAGAAGTGGTATTGGTAGAAAAAAAACCCATATAGGTTGGATCCAATGTGCATCCTCGCTGTGCTGAACAATGAGTCTGTGTTTGCAACTTTTTTCAACAGCGCTTCACTTGCGTTTAGTTTTTTCTTTTTGTATGCTGCACTGAAAATACATCATTTTCACAAGTGGTTTGGAAAACAGAAGTGTCGTCACTTCATCAAGTGAAACAATATAGTATACAGTAGAATAGCTGTTGCATTATTTGTTACAACCTGTATGTAATGTTATTATGGAAGATGTAATGTCCTTCTGTAAATGTTGTTTAATGTTGTTTTACCTGAAATAAAGTTTATTAATGCTTCAGATGTGTTTGTGGGGCTCTGACTTTGATACTGTATGACAATATCACCTAATATTTTCTTTTTCTTATTCCCCTGTTCCCTAGTCCAATTTCTGACACATCATTTTAATCAAGGCCATGGGTGCTGCCTTGATGACAGGCAGAGTGACGATGTTATGTCCACTATCTTTGGAACATATTTTGTTCCTAAAGGGTAATACAACTGTACATGGAACTGCTGGTCATGGACCGCAGAATGCAATTCAAATTGGTCAGGTCCATCAGCACTGCAGTTTCACAGGGCAGGGCAGCGAGGCCACCAGTTTGGGAAATGGGAAAAGTTTTATTGAAACACATGATTTAGAATGTATTGCTTTGTCATAGGCTGTGGTCACAGAGTATGTTATATATATATATAACGGAACTGGCTGGAGCCCTACCAACTTTCCAAAATCAAATATGCAAAAAAATCTACCAAAGAATTTTACTTTATTTTTTTGCAAGTTTGATTTTGAAAAGTTGGTGCCAGGGCGCTTTTTGCGCTCTTTATATGTTTTTCCACCAATGCCCCTCACACAGCCTGAGTCTGCCACTGCATGGAACCATTATAAAGGACAATACTATTGTTTTCTGCCCTTTAATTACAAACATTTTCAAAAACATACCATAGCATTTTAGATTTCTTTTCAGACCTTCCAGGCAGCTGTTGGTTGAATGGAAACCTTTTTATTGTTTTGCTTGGTTTACGGGGTAATGCAGTGCAGGCCTTTCAAATCCAACCACCAGTCACTCATTTACAACTGCAAAACCATGTAACAGTAACCAGCAACAAAAAAAGTAAACATGATGTTCACTGTGATGGATTATAACTCAATTTAAAGTCTCAATTGTTCAAAATCATTCATGTCATGAATAGCCTTGACATGTCATATGGGGCGCACTCTGACACTCCTCACCACAGCGGCCCGGGTTCCAGTCTGGCCCCTCTCTCCCCACTGTCTTTCCTGTCTCTCCATTCAGTCCTGTACATAAAGCGAAATGCCCCAAAAAAAGAAAAAAGAAAACTAAAGAAAAATACTTCAGGGTTGAGTGTTATCACATTTCTGTCTGCCCTCATGGCCTCTTATATTACCCAAGACCCACCCTGTTAAAGTTGGCAACCAATCAAAACAAAAAAAGGAAAACTTTTGACCGCATGAGAGATATTGTTATTTATTTCTGCTTTTATAAGCCTTCGACAAACACAAACCCTGTGCAGGTTATTGTAAGTTCATGTCATATTGGAATTATGGTTATTAGCAGGCTCTGACTTGGAAACAGCACTCAACATCTAAGTCGTAATTACGGCCTTTAGGACTCTGCAGTCAAGTTCGCAATAATAAATATGCAACACCCGGTTAGACTTTCAAACTAAGCTTTTTGCTCAGGTTTAGGAAAGATGAACTATGGTCATCGGCGAAAAGATGTACAAAAGTTTTTTCAACAAATATCTGAAGACGTTGATTGGATGTTCATATTTAGACTATATTTCACTGGGATTTGCAATAGTGAAAATTTTCATCCTCCACAATGTGCAAATAATAGTCTATGGTCACTCTGGAGCCAAAAACCACATCCAAATGTCTCAGTTGAAAGCCAGTGTAAATATAAAAACTTGCCTCACATGGGACCCAAACCATAGAATCCTGGAGGGAGACCCTGCATTTAAATCACTCATCTTCCTGCCAATAGTGACTTTACCTGACTTCCTAAGGCCACTGACTAAGTACATGCGTGTTACAGCAGTAATCAGAATTTTAGATTTTACATTAATGTACAGAACTTTCTCCATTATGATGTCCTGGAAACTTCTTATTGACATCCCACAGCCTATATAGTTCAATATGTCTGACATTTTATATGAAAGATTAAATGTGTTGACATTAAGTCTTAATGGGACTTTGGAGAAATACCTTCATACTAACCAGTAGTGTCTCTCTGTCAACCTACAACTGAACAAATTTGTGTTCTGTGACACGCTGATGTTGTAACCGCATCGTAGCTGGTTGAATAGATGTCTTAGCCGTTCAAACCAAATATTACCCAGTTTTCAACATTAAAATTCCATTTAGAGCTCAGTGGGCTTTGACTCTTTATGCTTCTGTAATGTACAGTATGTATGATTTATAGCATACACTTGCAAAAATAATGATACAGTCCCTTAAGGAATAGCTAACATAAATGCAGTATGCAGTGTGTTTTGTGCATAAACTCCACAGATCATCTCAAGTCACATATCAGCAAGGCTTTTCTGGTATATAAAGTAAAGTTAGCTAAAGACAAAAGTCTACCAACACATTCTGGTAACACAAGTTTGGTTGCAGTTCCCTCTCTCCTCTGTACAGCCCAAGGAAGAAAATGTAGCATTCCTCTGTCAGCGTGCATTTTACACTCCTTGCTTCTCTCCTCCTGCTAACAGACAGACAGACTGCGGTGCCAGTTGAAAAGCCCTGCTCTCATCTTGTCTACATTAGGGATCGTATGTATTTTTCCACCTTCGGCTGATGTCTCCCTCTTCGGTAATAAACAGATTTTTCATGCGAGGGCTGATTACAGGAAGTTATGTCTTGGCCGGTTCTTGGAAATGACACAAAACATACTCTCAAAGTGCATTCTGTCTGCACACGGAGCGGCGATTTGTCATACATACTTGATTCCATTGGAGTAGATTCAAATTCATGTCAAGGATTAACCTTGTGAGCAGTTTTAAGAGCAAACACAACTAGACATGATGGACGCTGAAGTGCATCAAGAAAACAGAAATACAGCTTTCCCTCAACCTTAAACTCACATTCCCTTACTCTGATTCAGTGTTCATCGTCAGCTGAGAGGAAATCTAATTATTTTTATATAAACATGTAAGGAAATCTTGAAAAGCATTTTCACTCATTTCGAGTTGTGTTTATATATCTATATATATATATATATATATATATATATATATCTTTTAACTCTGTTTTGGTCTACACCTATTCATTCAGTTGCTAAATGTTTTACTGTGTATTGTGTAGGGGAAACAATGTCGATACCAGCACAGAGACATTTGAAAAATCCACCAGGCCTGAACGAAAATAACCAATCAGAACCTAGAAAGAGAGTTTATTGTTGAGTTTCATTCCCAGATTGTCAAATACTGACATTGGTAATGAGATCAACTTTCTATCTTTCTTGGCTGTGGTTTTCTTGGTTGTCAGTTTGGGCCCGGTGGATTCTTGAAAATGCATTAGGAGCACTAGGAGGAGCCAGAGGAACTTGATTTTCCCACAGATTATCTGTCTCATGTTCTACTGTCAGGCTATATTGAAAGTTTCAGCAAATATGACAAAAAGCTATTTTATGAAAATGACCTACTGCAGCTTTAAAGGACCAGTGTGTAGGATTTACTGACTAAAAAATGCAAAAGGCCCTATCTTGAGCCAGTGTTTTGGTTTGTCCGTTCTGGGCTACTGTAGAACATGATGTTCAACATGGCGGACTCCATGGGAGGTAACCCATTCTCTGTAGATTCACCTGTTGTATAGAGGCCAAAAGTGAACATGTTTGCTCATTAACCTTGATCACATGTTAAATATCCGGTTCTCTCAGGATAACAGTCCTTTTCTTATGATAGCAGGTTATCTTGGTATCTAAGCAACTGTTTTTTTTTGTAACATAACCACCTTTTCATTGTTTTAAGATCATTATTTAATTATCACAAGAAGAAACTTTTGGTATTCTATTGTCATTCTAATTATTCTTTTTATTTAAAACAGCATTTAGTTTTGTTTTGACCATTTAGTCCAATTAACTATCCTCAAGTGTATCTTTGTGCTTCTATAATCACCTATAGGTGTCTCCCTCCTCCATCCATCCATAGTTATTCTCTATAAGTACAGCTGACCACAAGTGGAAATATTTATTCCAGCAAGAGAGTAAAAAGCCAGGATTTGTTGTAGCCTACCATCCACTGATATGAATCATAAGTGGAAACATATTGGTATTTTTGATCCCACAACTAAAGAGCAACAGAATACCACACAGAAAAATAAATGATGTGTTTGGATGCATGTTGTCTGTTGTTCAATGTGTTTCCATGGTTTCCATTCTTTGTTGTACAATACACAATTCAATTAGCAAGCCCTTGAGACATCTCACTGTGATCACCTGTGAAGACTTTTCAAATCAATCAATCAATCAATCANNCACAGAATTAAGTCTGCACAGAAATGAATGGACACCGGTGACTGCCCAGAACTGAAGGAATAACACATGAAAATGTTTATTTAAGATGCTGTACATGCAGCAGTATATAACAGTGCAGAGGTGAACCCAAATGAACCTCTGCAGCAGTCCAGGCTAACATTAGGAAAAAATGCAGAAAATCCCTAACCCCTCCATCTGTCAGGCTCCTACTGAGTGAGTGAGGAAGAGAGAGAGAGAGAGAGAGAGAGAGAGATCTGTAAAGCAAGTCGAAGTGAGACAGATGAAAACAGGAAGTCTGTCAGTGCAGATGCAGTTTAGCTGACTGGATATACCCCACATGCCCGACATTGTACTATTGTATATGACAAATACATATCTTTTCATTGTTATTCTGTTTTTTTAATTATTATAAATTTGGCAGTTGACAGCTATTGATAGGTACAATGTATTTTAGAAATAACTCATTGAAACCATTAGCTTATTAAAACACAATGCTGAATTGCTTTTTTAAATATTTTCTCATTACAAGCCTAATATATATATTTTTTTTATTAATTAAATTAATTGAAGAATTGTATTATTTTTATTTTAATCGCAAATACAACCTTTTAAAAAATAACACTCTACACATAGAAGTTATTGACTGTCTTATCTATCTATTTGCCTTTATTCAACCTGGTAAATGTTTGAGATTAAAATCATCTTGTTCATTTTTTATTTGCCAAGAATGCACACAAACACGTTTTGCTACTAAAGAGCATTAATTATTTCTAATTAAGGAACATATCCAAGAAATTAAACCTATTTCACAATTATTCAGTGTAGTGCTGCATTATGGACTTTTATTTAGAAAGTCTTTCCCGGAAGCGCTATTGAACCGTGGGTAGGCTGACGGCAGCGGGAATGTGTGAGGGAGAGCAGAACAGGTTTGAACGGCAGACTGACACAGTGTCGGGCAGACAGAGGACCGGAGCAGTGACGTTCCTGGAGGAGTGCGCTTCATTTTTGTGGATTTCAAAGGTTTAAGCCCGTTTTTTTGTTACAATTTGTTTTCCCCCACCACGTTTTCGCATCACCTCGGCGCGGCCAGAGTGCGGAGGTGAAGGACGGTGAAAATCCCGCTGGAAGACGCAGCTTTTACCTCGCAAAGAAACGCCAACAAAGAGCCTTCAAGGAAGTAGCAGCTGACTGGCGAGGTAACGTAAGTTAGTTCAGCAACACACAGAAAGTGCGGCAGCGGATAAACCCTCCACCATGGTCCACAGCAGACTCACTCGTGTGCTTTTGACTTTACTGTGGTTCATTTTGTGCCTGAACGCGGGGATTTTCCGAGTAAACGGGCAGTACGGCGGCGGTGACCGAGGAATGTCTATACCGGAGCACGGATTTTGCCAGCCGATATCCATCCCGCTGTGTACGGACATCGCGTACAACGAGACCATCATGCCGAACCTGCTCGGTCACACCAACCAGGAGGACGCGGGGCTGGAGGTCCACCAGTTCTACCCGCTGGTCAAAGTGCAGTGCTCCCCGGATTTAAAGTTCTTCCTCTGCTCCATGTACGCGCCGGTGTGCACGGTGCTCGAGCAGGCGCTGCCCCCGTGCCGCTCTCTGTGCGAGCGCGCGCGGCAGGGCTGCGAGGCGCTCATGAACAAGTTCGGCTTCCAGTGGCCCGACAGCCTCGCGTGCGAGTCCTTTCCGGTGCACGGCGCGGGGGAGCTTTGCGTCGGGCAAAACATGTCGGACCGCGCCGAGCCGGACGGCCCGGCACACTTCCCCACCGAGCGCCCCCTGCCCGACCCCATGAACGGCCCGTTCAGGTGCCCGCCCTCGCTCAGGATGCCTCCCTACATGAACTACCGCTTCCTCGGGCAGGAGAACTGCGGAGCTCCCTGCGAGCCGCAGAGATCTCACGGGATGATGTACTTCAGCGAGGAGGAGCTCAAATTCGCCAGGATATGGATCGGCATCTGGTCCGTGCTGTGTTGTGCTTCCACTTTGTTCACCGTGCTCACCTACCTGGTGGACATGAAGCGCTTCAGCTACCCGGAGCGGCCCATTGTCTTCCTGTCTGGCTGCTACACCATGGTGTCCATCGCCTACATTGCTGGGTTTCTACTGGAGGACAAGGTGGTTTGCAATGACAGGTTTGACAACGACATAAGGACTGTGGTGCAGGGCACTAAGAAGGAGGGCTGCACCATCCTCTTCATGATGCTCTACTTCTTCAGCATGGCCAGCTCAATCTGGTGGGTCATTCTGGCTCTCACCTGGTTCCTAGCAGCAGGGATGAAATGGGGCCACGAGGCCATTGAGGCTAACTCCCAGTACTTCCACCTGGCAGCCTGGGCCGTGCCCGCCATCAAGACCATCACCATTCTGGCCGTGGGGCAGGTGGACGGAGACGTGTTAAGCGGGGTCTGCTTCGTGGGCATCAACAGCGTGGACGCCCTGCGGGGCTTCGTCCTGGCGCCGCTGTTTGTCTACCTATTCATCGGAACCTCCTTCCTCCTGGCGGGGTTCGTGTCCCTGTTCCGCATTCGCACCATCATGAAGCACGACGGCACCAAGACGGAGAAGCTGGAGAAGCTGATGGTGCGGATAGGGATCTTCAGCGTGCTGTACACCGTGCCGGCCACCATCGTGATCGCCTGCTACTTCTACGAGCAGGCCTTCAGGGAGCAGTGGGAGAGGACGTGGATCAGCCAGACGTGCAAGTCGTACGCCGTGCCGTGTCCCGCCCAGAGCCACCCCAACATGAGCCCCGACTTCACCGTCTTCATGATAAAGTATCTCATGACGCTCATCGTGGGCATCACCTCCGGCTTCTGGATCTGGTCTGGGAAGACCCTCAACTCCTGGAGGAGGTTTTACACGAGACTGGCCAACAGTAAACAGGGCGAGACCACAGTGTGATGTGGTTTAAGCCCCGTCCCTCACACAGACTGCTTAGTGACAAACTGAATGATTATCCTCTTGATTTCTCTTGATTTTTTTTTTTTCTCGGACTTGCAGGAGACACTTGGTATGTTTTGTAATGTACATATACATTTGTGAGATTTTTGTAAGTATATATTTGTATTTAAAGATTTTAAAAATGCTCTTTTTTAAAAACCCCACCTTTTTTCATACCTTGGACGTAATGGAATTGTACTTAATCATCACAAAGAGCCAGCTGACCATCAAGGATCCAGAGGTCTCATGACCTGACTTACTGTGGACACCACTGGGAGGATTTCACATGGAGCGGTTGCGTCTTTGATCAGTGGACTGCCTGTGAGTGCTGGGTCTATTCTAAGCAGAGTCCCGTGAAACCCAAGTGCTTCCTCGTGGCTCCCTCTTATCCCGATTAACCAGCTGTAGTCTGTGTCTGTTATACAGTTGCTGGGGTCTGAAGGGAAGTGTCAGCAGTGCGGGACAAGAGACGGTGCGCAGGTTGTGAATGTGAGTCATTGTGACAGATGGTTGTGGCCTGTAGCTCGGGCCCTCACAGTTATAACATTCCTTTCCAAATAAAGCACACACAATCATGTCAGGTTAAAGGACCACACCAGTGTTTTTGCATGTTTTAGTTTGGTGCATTTTACATTTTTAACCACTCTGTCAGATTTTTTTTAGTTTTCCCTGCCGTCCTGGAAAGAATTGTTCCTTTTATTGAATTTGTAAATCAACTTACACACTCTTTCTGCGCAGTGACCGCCATGCCTGCTTCGTTCTGTTAAAGTTAGGGTATTGTGCATAATGCAGGTGCAAGTGCAGTTTGATTCTCTGCAGTATGACGCATCAATTTCCCAACCAAAACGAAAGCAGATGAGATGTTGGCTGACAAGTTTCAAGACTCTGTAAGTTGGTTTTCATCTGCAGTGAAATGAACTGAAAGCAGGGGTTGCCTGCTAGGAAGGAAAACACACTAGGAAATCTTTTTAAAAACGTGTGGTATTAGAAAAAAGAAAAGAAAAAAAAAACAGCTGTAATGCAAGTCAAATGTACTACAACCAGAGTCCTAATCATGCAAAAAATACTACTACTGTGTTCCTTTTCAACAGCGATTCAAAATGGCATCAAAATGGGCTTAAAATAAAAAAATCTGCCTGTAGTGGCAATTTGAGTTCAACTGCAAAGCTGGAAAACATACAGTACTGTTTGTGTTAAAGCACATTGGTAAATTTAAAGCATTTTTTGTACACAGTGCTGTGTAAAGTCATTGGACACCCTTTGGGCCTAAACTTCCACCTTTTCTGTTACACCAGACTAATCAGATGTATTTCACTGCCTTTAATTCAACTAAATGAGAAACCATAAGAGTAGGTGCCCCCTTTTGTCATCAAAGCAGAGCAATTAGTCAAATAATCATAATTGGATGTTTGAACGACAATTAAGCAGAAACTTTACTGATAATGGATAACTCATTTCTGTAATTTATCTGGCAAAAATACCCAACATCTGCAGGTTCCAGCCTCTCAGATTTTATGTTTTGCTACTTTTCTGGATTATGAATGATAGGAAACTGAGTATCTTTGGATTTTTGATTGTTGATCAAATACAACAAAATTCAATATGTGACCTTTTTATTGCCAATTTTTTCGGACATTTCATAACGAAAAAACAATTAAAGCTGCAGTAGGTAATTTATATAGAAACAATCTTTTGTCCTATTTGCACACAATCAGAGCCAAGAAAGAAAGTTGATTCATGGCCGTCAAACACATACACTTTGGGACGCTGGGAATGACTCTCAACTATCAACTTTTGCTCTTCAAGCCTCCAACCTAAAGCATCTTTATATCTCTCTCGCCTCTGATTGGGTCTTTTTGTTCAGGCTCGATAGATTGTAGCAAATGCCATTATAAGCACAGAGGGAGCCAGAGGAACCTGAGGTTTTGTAGATTATCTGTCTCATGTACTACTGTCAGAATGCAGTGAAAATTTAAACAATAATGACATTTTTATCATTTTTATTTGTACAAGTTACCTACTGCAGCTTTAACTGATTACTTGAACAGATAATCTGCAGATTAACTGATAACCGAATTAAGTGTTACTTGCAAGCCTACATCTAAGGTTCATTGTGTCAGTGAGAAATACGTCCTCAAAGCTTCGCGACTTTCACTGCTCAGATCTTCTGTTTAGGTTGTAACTGCAGGTTTGGAGCGTTATTCCGAACTGTGATCATTCTGACTCATTCTGCCGGCAAAAGCGGAGAAGTAATCTCAGTAGAATTCCAATACGTTTTTAGGGCTCCGTTTCAGAAAATAATGAGCATGTTGTGCAGTGTGAGGCTTATCGACAGCTTTGGGGTCAGAGTAGGTCAGGTTTCAAAAGAAAAACAGATGATCACGCTCCCCTTAGTTAAGCTGAGAGTACATAGGAGTTAAGGTCATGTTCTCAGATAGTGAACAGTAAATACACCTGCATGTGTTTTTTGTTCTGGTTATCTATAAACTTTGATGGCACAAGGGATAGGTTTGCATGCATATGTTGGAAAATCGTACTTTAACCGTATTTTAACTCCATTAGAATCAACAGAATTTTTGGTAGAACACTGTTAAAAAGCTGAAAGACCCCCAGACACACAAGTAGTCTGTTTGGAAAAATAATGTGTGTCTGATGTGTTTAATTTCTACTCAAAAATCCTTAAATCTCCTCCTTCTACCTCATTATAAATTCCAGAATCTGTGAATAAGCAAATGTTGTTCATTTCTAAAGTTTTCCTGCTGGACACAAGATGTCTCCTCCTTCACTGTAAAGCCC
>NW_023339807.1:2507158-2507434 GCF_004916995.1 Morone saxatilis
GTGTGCGTCACTGACTCTGTGTGTGTGTGTGTGTGTGTGTGTGTGTGTGTATGTTAGGAGCGGCAGTGGTGTGTTTATCTCCGAGGTGGTCAGAGGAGGCGCTGCTGAGCTGGACGGTCGTCTGATGCAGGGAGACCAGATCCTGTCAGTCAACAGAGACGACACGAGACACGCCTCCCAGGAGACTGTCGCCGCAATCCTGAAGGTAACTGCACGAGTACTTTTACTTTTAAGCACATTCTGCTGACGATACTTTTATTTAAAGATCCCCTCCAG
>NW_023339807.1:2507459-2516851 GCF_004916995.1 Morone saxatilis
CTGTATTCATATAACCCGCTGCTGATGTGCTTTTTTTTCGGAGGGCAATTTTTTTTCGCAGATGGAGCATATCTACCGAGGTGGGTAATACATTCAATACACTAACCGTTTATTGAGGGGTGGCGTGTGCGTTTTATGTGAATTGCGTAAAGCCGTTCGTCTTTTCTCGCTCGTTCTTTTGCTTCTCGCAGTGCTTCCTATTTCTCAATTTACCGGGAGGTAGTCCAAAGTTGCAAGTTGGTTTTCCGCTGGGTCGCCTGAGGGGGTGGGGGGCTCACCATTGTTCACCGGAAACAGGCCAATTTAACCCATCCAAACTGATTTCTAAACGGGTTTATTTAAGCTCTTCCTGAAAGTTTTTGTTTCCTAGGAACTGATCCCCCCATCTTATATAGAAGGATTTGATGAAGGTTGTAGATGCAGAGTTCCACCTTCACACACGGGCACATTCTTACACAACACACACACAACACACATACACACACACAAGGTGTGTTTTTATCATTGTGATGATATGTGTCTGGAATTGAGATCAGTGACGCGGGGCTTTGAAGTCGTCCGTACTAATGTCTCAACAACGAGTTTTACAAGAGTACCCCGAGCAACGTACTGCTTAGATTAAAACAGGTCCACGATCGTTAATCACACGAACCACACACACAATCTGCACTGTTCCTTCCTTTTCACTTTGGTAAGTTCGCATCACTCTCCAGTGTGCACTGCCTGATCTACCACTGGGATCACCGTTACAGGACTGGATCCGTTACAAGACTGGATCCGTTACAGACTGGACCAGGATGGACTTCCTGAACTATTTGTGATGTCACAGATCATGCTCGTAGGCCCCGCCCCTTAAAATCTGATGTTCAGTGAGCTCAGAGAAACTTTGAGCTTTTAGAAGATGAATGTGAAAATAAACATCGTTCAAACACTGTAGGAACAAGAAGAAACACTGAAGAGGCAGGGACTTTAAGGGGTGTCCAAACTTCAACATGGCACTGTAAATATGATTCTATCTACAGCTCATAATGAGAGGTTGTTTGTCATACACATTTCACAAATGTTTGTAACAAAAACCATATTTTTGATTCATTTTTAGCCACACTTTTTCATAATGTGGAGCTTGAATGTGTCAGTTATTGTTGGGAGGAGACCCGGGTTGATCTGCACAGTAATTTGATCCTGGTGAACATAGCTGTGTGTCTGCACTGTAGGACTGAAGAGCAGCCAGCAGCTTGCATGTCTTCCACTGCAGGAGAAAGGAAGCCTTGTGTTGTTGAAATGCAGAGCGGCTGCTGTCAGTGCAGCTCGGCTTTCTCACACACACATCATGACTTGTGTTCTTGTCAAATGCTCCTCCACACGGTGCTTCCGGTTCATAATAATCCTTTTATTGTGTTGACGGCTCTACAATAGTCACGGCTTTGAAGTCATTTCCTTTGCATTTGCTATGAAAAGAACCTTTATATTTATAGAAAAGAATCTTATATATACACTACATTGATTGCTTTATGAGAATAAAAAC
The DNA here is from genome assembly GCF_004916995.1 of Morone saxatilis. Lineage (NCBI taxonomy): Eukaryota > Metazoa > Chordata > Actinopteri > Moronidae > Morone > Morone saxatilis. The sequence continues at coordinate 2,508,985 of NW_023339807.1, forward strand.
AATCTCACCATTGCAACTGTCAAGCCTTTGTAAAATGTCTTCTTTTCCCCTCTGGCATTAAAGGATGGCTTCAGATTATCTTACACTGAGAGGAAGGGGTTGCTTCAAGGCCAGTAAGAAAGGTGAATAAGACGCATTTGAACTGATCCTTTCTATTTAAAAATCAAATGATCACGTCTAGGCTAGCGTCTGTCCTACTGGCTTCAGTGCAACCTCTCAGTCAGCATTCCTTTCATCTCTATTTAAAAAAAAAATGTCCTCCTGATGTTTACTTTCCATATTCTAAGACACATCAGCATCCAATACAGTAGTTTCTATTAGCAGGGTGTGTGCAGGTTCTTAAAAAGTCTAAAAACCAATAGTCTGAATTTTATGCCTTAAAATATCACAAATATGATTTTGGTCATGCTGCAACAACCGACAGAACCAATACCGCTATCCTCCAAATCCTTCTTACTTTTTTGCCAGTTAGGACGTAAAATTAAATTGCATTCATAATGGTCTTAAAAAGTCTTAAATCAAACCTGTTGAAACCTGCACACCCCCTTTATTAGTAATTGAGACCTTTGTGATAAACTACAATTACTTACAAAAAATACCGCTCCTATGATGAAACTACAAGCAGCTGCGGCGTCGTAGTAACCGGGTTTCGTCCTTTCCTAAAGTCCATTTTTCAGCCTTCCACTTGTAATCTCTGCTTTCTAATCACCTCTACACAACCTGAACTCACTCGTGGACTGCCTCTTATGTCGAGCCATGATAGTACTTGCTTTATGGGAAGTGCTCGTTACAGGTCGCTAAAAAAACTAATATTAAATAAACAGCAAAGTTAGCTTGAGCCTTATCTAAACATATGAAGTTACAAATGTTAAATGTATATGTAATTTCAGTAAAAAGTACATGAAATGCATTGCAAGGAACGCAGGGGCGGATCTATAGGGTGGCTGCCTGCCATCCCAGTTCAGTTCCAAATGACGTCAAGATTTAACATTGATTTGGATGTAAAAAAAAAAAATGGAAATGAATTTAATGATCTGTTATGGGCACATTTTACACAAAGTGATTTAGTTGATGCAGCAACAGGCCACAGGGGTCCTGCATGGGGTGCACACTCTACCAGGTGAGCTCCCCAGTAATGTAATGTTTTTGAGTTCAAATATTTTCATTTGGGGCGAAGCAAATATTGAACTATGTGATTGTTTGAGATTAGCGTACAGTATATTTCAGCCACCCCTTAAAGTTTCCATGCCACCCTCTGGCCTCCCAACCCCTACGAGACCTCGTATGTAGTCGCACTAATAACTACCGCTCTTAAAAAAGCGTTTGACCCTCCTGTGTTCATGGGTCAGCTGCTGCAGTCATTGTTCCAGGCTGCTCCTTGCACCACGCTGCTTCCCCCTTTTATCAGTTACACAGCTTTTCAATCCTCCGCCGCGCTGCCCTTTGAGTTCTGCCACGGATTGTTGTATGCATATGACAGCTGTGAAGGCTGGCCGCCTTTGTTAGAAACTGGAACATATTTCTGACAGTAATGGTGAATAGTCAGTGTGTTTCTCATGGTGAGTCAGTCAGTGCCTTTGCATGTATTACAGGTTCACCACGAGTGTTGTATTGTATGGCACCTGCAGAGGGCTGCCTGAATTTCATCTCCCCCACATGGACCTAACCGTCAATAGTGGGAGACAGGGTGGGACAGAAGATAGAAAAAGACTGGAGGGAGTCTGCTAGTGTTCATTATAATCTCTAACTGGAGCTGTGGCGGGGTCAGGGCTAACGTCTGGTTTCGCTGTATGATCAGTAATGAACACCGACTATATTGTTTTACATATGTCATGCTGTTGGGCCAGCTAAAGATAAAATCAAGCAGGACATTTCTCACATTTCTCCAACAGCATCTGTCTGTTTTAACTCATTATTTGGTCTCTGATTGAGTCCTGTTTTCCTTAAAGCGAGACAGATTTCTGCCAGTGGGGACAGGTACAGCAATACTGCTTGTTCTAAGTGCACTTTCTTGTTTTATTATATTTTATACATTGGATTTATATGAAATAATATTAGATTGAAAAAGGAAAACAGGAATGATCTAAAAATGAATGTATGTTTAGCCAAGACAATATGGCAGGTCACTACACAAGAAAACTGGTATTTATTTTAGGACATGAAAAGTTGAAGTTGATTTGTTTTTAAAACTGGAATAAATCTCACCCCAGTGGCAGATGTTTTCATTTGTTTGTAAAAAAAAATAAATAAATACAGTTTCTGGACTCAATAATAATTGGTGTTGGCAGCTTGTCTACTGTCCTCTTCATCAGGAAAAGATACATACTTCATTCAGCTATAATTGATTGATTTTGTTTTTAAAAATTGTTTATTGAATGTGTCAAATGACATGATAGAGAATCCCCTCAGCTTCTTGGAGCTTTATAGTGAGTTTCAGCTCATTGTTTAGCTGTCTGGCGTCCATCTTTACTATTTTGTTTCACTCTTTCACTTTCGTTCTCATAGTGTTATTTTCATTTGCAGCAGGCAGCTATTTTTGATTTTTATTTTTTTAAGAGAAAAGCTCTAAAAACACACTGTACACTACCTGTTCAGCACCAAACAACCACTGCTATCAAGATGCATTATGGCAAGTGTAGAATCCAGTATTTTTTAAGTTCCAATATCTCAGCCTCTGCTGCTTTGATTTTTGCAGTTCTTTTGAGTCCCCCAACTTTATTTAAGTGCTAAATCAAAGGAGTTTCCTTTTAAACCAAACAAGATGTGTACATCACAGTATTATTGACTCCTGTCACTCCAGATTGGCTCCACTTTAAAGTTGCAGTAGATAACTTTTATAAAAGTAACTTTTTGTCCTATTTGCTAAAAAATTTCACTGTCCTGACAGAAGTACAATAAATGATCTGAGAAAAAAACCTGGTTCCTCTGGTTTATTCTTGTGCTCCTAATGACATTTCCCAGGAACCACCGGGCCTGGGTGAAAACAACCAATCAAAGCCAAGAAAGATATAAAAACACTTTGGGTTGGAGGCTTGAAAATAGTTGATGAGTCTCATTCCCAGCGTCCCCATCTGCATTTGATGCCCTGGGAATGAGTCAACAATTAACTATCTTTCTGGGTTCCAATTGGCTGTTTACATCCAGGCCCAGTGGATTCTTGCAAATCCCATTAGGAGCACTAGAATGAGCCAATGGAACCAGATTTGTTCATAGATTACTGTCTCATGTTCTACTGTCAAGATATATTGAAAGTTTCAGCAAATATGACATTAAATTATTTTTCTAAAAGTTACCTACTGCAGCTTTAAGAAAAAGCATATTGTTTAGCAATCACTATATTATTATAATAATACCTACACCATAACTAACATAAAATGAGGTGATTTTGTGTAGTTGTCACATGAGCTGAATCAGTTGTCCCGCAAGACATTTGCAGCATTCCTCAGCGCAACAACACAGGCAGCAAGTCATGGTACACATAACAAGTCATTATCTTATTATGTACTGAGATAATGACTTGGCACATAGCAGAGATAGATCTTCTACGGGATACACATGTCGTACAGAGGAACGTAGTCAGAGACGATATGCTGAAAGAGTTATGCACATTAAGGAAATCATATTTTCTCCCACCGTTGTGAATTAGGAGACGATTAGGAAATCATTTTGGTGCAAAAAAGGGACAACATACTTGACCCCAAAAAGAACTTTCATGCAGTGTAGTAAAGTGCCACATAAACCAAAACCAGTCAGACCATTTCGTTGCATAAAGTGTCAAATTAAAATGAAGCAAAATTCTAGCTTTGGGTGTTGGGTCAGGTTTAATTTTGGGTTCAGTCAGGTTAAAGTGGTGGGTACAGCCCTGGTTGGGGCCTCAGTTTTAGCCCACTGCATGACTCTAATAGTAGAGTGTAATGGAGTGACTGTGTTGCTCTCTAAGGTCGCAGAAGGCCACAGGGCGACTCCGCTTGTGTTTCTGCCTCTGTGCCTGTTGCTTGCCCGCAGCAGCTGTTAATGTTCATGGCCTTTCTAGACCTGCCTGTTGTCTTCAGCCTGCTACGATGAGCATTACCTTAGGGTGCACTTTAGAAGAATGCTTAGCTAATTGGCTGCATTACCGTCCAGCTTAAATAGCCACAAGACGCTACTGTACCAGTTTTGCAAGTTTTTCCTCCCCGAGGCAAACTTGGAGAGCGCTGCTACTCCCAACAAGACGTGTGCTACTGCTGGCACGTGTTTCTGTTTTTACCTGAATTGTTTTGGCCACTAGACACGCATAGAGACACAAGGGGTGGGGGAAGAGCTTGTCGTTTCCCAGAAGACCCTGTTTGAGCCTGCCTCTGTGTGCTCAGATTGCCATGTCTGTCATTATTATATATGTTTTTAAAAACACTACAAATGAACATAACCTTGGTGTTTAACACGAACAACCTCACTTAACTCTACTTTTAGCTTCGCCCTAAATACTATACTATACTATAATAGTTAAAAGTTAAAGGGCCATAGAAGAATTTAAAAATTTTGTAGCCCATTTACTATAAATTGCAAACAGTTATATATTACCGCTGACCGCTTTCCAAAGCATAACCTAGTGTTTTCCCTCCTTCCAGGCAGCCAGTGGTTTTAGTTCATTTTAATATGATATGAAAATCAACTTGCAAAGTGAAGAAATCCATCACAGTGAACATAATGTCAAGTCTACAGTGCATTCAATAATAACTTTATTCAAGGGAGGAAGAACTATTTATCTCTAGAAATGGCAATAGTATGTTCAAGTCCTGCATTCAAACAAAAAGTATTAGCAGCAACATTTACTTATGCAGTTAATAATGTAATGCAGAAAGGCCTTTTTACAGATTCTCATAATATATTTTTTATTATTGGTTTATAATGGATGCATTGATGTGATGTGTAAGCAGCACTGTAATGCTGTAGAAGGCTGAGGTGGAGCTAACTACTTTGCAAATAGTTGTCTAATTTCATATAGGTTAAGTCCTGTTGAATCTTTCACAAGCCAGCCAGGCGGATATTGCTAAAGCTTCCGAAGAATGGCAGAGAAAGAGCTGCCAGAATTTATAGTTGCACCTCTAACAATTGGTAAAGCATCAGGGCAAACCAGAGTTACATCGGTGTGGCTTTTCAACTATGGTGAGAACTGAGGGACAAGTAATCATCTGGTTTGTTTTGTTATTTTCTTGAATTATGTAGTATACAGAACTATGTATGAATGAGCCATGAGGTAGTTGGATACGGTTAGTGCTGTGCTCCTCTCAGCCACTTGTTATAACATCATAGCAGCTGATTAAGAGTTATTATTAAAAAGTCTTACTGCACTTCGAAGGAACGATCTCCTGCATCGCCCCTACAAGGAACCTTCGTTTAGTGTTTATTCTGGCAGCCCCTTTGGACAAAAGTGTTTCCACCAATTTATTTAATTGAATTCAAGGGGAATCTTACCAGGTAGCAGGCATTAAGAATGTCTTCTCGCTGATGGTCTTAATTGTTTATGTAGGCCATAAAGAGGCACCAAACTGTTTCATACCCAGTTAAAATAGCTTTTAGTCTCACAGTATGTTTTTTCACTAGACCTACACACAACCTATTTGTGTATGAAACAGAATGTTTGAATACAATGTGGGTCCTTTTTGCATTGAGTAGAGGATGCTATAAATAAGAACCGCAGGCCTCAGGAAAATGGACCTCCACTGTTCTTTTTTTTCTCCAAACATTTCTATTTTACTCTCCATTGTGGAATTCCAGACTGCCTCTAGGTCAGCAGTGTGTTTCTGCAGCTCCTCTCTAACAGCGGCAGCATCCTGCCAAATGAGCTGGCACCATGCTGCCTGACACTGTGAACTTCACCTGCCTGTCTCCACCTGTGGATGACTGATGTGTTGTTTTATATACTTCTTAAGCTGTCTCTCACTCATACACCCACGAATGTCACTGCCTATGCTGCGCAAGTCAGATCACTGCCTTTCACTTGTTCCCTTTTTATCTCCTTTTCCTTCCCTCGGCTGTTGGTTCCACACACCGACAGACAACGGATACATGCATGTGTTCACATATCATTTGCATTCAAATTTAGATAAGGTCTGCTTAATCCCTAAACCTATATATGGCTGTGTTTCTGTGCTAATACCAGTATAGAGATTACTACACAGTGGGAGCCCAGAGAAGGCCTTCTCCCTAAGCAACTGTTGTCGATTCTTTAGCGCAAATCATAATGAAGGTTTATGATAGTGTGTGATGTCTTATCAAAGATCGTACTGTTAAACAGAGAGGGAGCATCTCCAAACGCAGTGTCAATCACAGGGGCCACTGTGTCTCGGGAGATGGGGGGGTGGGGGGGTCGTGTGATTATCTTTCACAGCTCCCACCCGTATCTTCACTCGCCCCACGGATTTTTACAAAATTTGAGGTTGCTGAAATGAAAAGGTTTTTATGAACCGAATGCAATTCAAAGATAACCTCAAAAGCTGCTGGCATGGCAACTGAATTAAACTGAAGCCCGTAAACTATAAGATCCTGTAATCTGTTTCATAAAGGATCCACCCTACAGGAATGGATTTTGAGCAACTGGGGGCAATACTGTAGGCTTGAAAGAGCTGAATCAGCAGCGGAGGTTCCTGGCTGATGACAGGAGCAAAACATTTATGGAACCATGCGTGTAAATTAAATCTAAAAAACAAAGAAACAAATGCATAAATGGACGCGCAAACTGAGAATCCGGTAAATGTCTAAAACCACAGTGCATATGAAAACATACATACGAAGTCCCATCCATTTTCACATCCAAGCTGAAGTGGGACTGAAATGAAAAAAGGAACTCACTTAAAGGTCCAGTGTGTAACATTTAGGAGAATGTATTGCTCAGAAATTGAATTTTATACTCATAGGTACGTTTTCATTAGTTTATAAATCACCTGAAAATAGAAATTGTTAACTTAGAATGAACCATTTTTATCTACAGAGGAGAGGGTCCTTTTCCATGGAGTCCACCATGTTGGAACCACCATGTTTCTACAGTAGCCCCAGAAAGGGCAAACCAAAACTGGCTCTAGATAGGGGCCTTTCATGGTTTTTTTTGCCAGGTTTCGCTTGGAAGGTAAGCAGATTTAGTTACCTTGAAGAGCAACCGGACATGGCATTGATTTTGCATCTGTGACACGGTTTTAGCTCTGTACAGAGTGTTTTTCAAAATTAACCAAATTTTTATGCTGTGTGTGTGTCTGACCATGTGAGATGGTTGTGGTTTCCATCAAAATAGACCAGCTGCGTATTCTCCACGAAGCAAGAGCGAGAGAGACACTTCTGGGATGAGCTGCAAGCCATTATCTAGAGAGGGTACCCAGTGGAGATTTGGGGGTTAGTTGCAATCTGCAAGTTGCAAAAATATTTTAACTTCACTATTATTTCATTTGATTAGAAGTAAGCCCCAATGATTGAATGTAAGAACTTATTCTTAATGACCATCTACACAAAACAGTTATGGAAATAACAAAATCTTTAAAGCGACACGGATTCCTGAGACTACATCTTATCAAATACAGGTCTAATGTGTGTTAATTTGAGGGTTCCCTGACACAAAAAGGTTGAGAACGGACTGGTCTGAAACATGTACGCAGTTGAATTAGTGTCCCATTTTATCTGAGCAGGGTTCATATTTCACCAACAGAGATAACAAATGCTGCTTTAAATAAACTGCACTCAGCTGCAGCTGTGGCAAGTGTCTGTTTCTGAAGGTGCCCAGTGCAGACATTGACAGCAGCACAGTAATTGAAGTTCTCATGAACTGTGGATTCGACTGCGGTTTCATGTAGACTGAAGAAGAAAGCAATCGCGAGAGCGAGCAGATGGGCAGATT
>NW_023339807.1:2516951-2546927 GCF_004916995.1 Morone saxatilis
AGGTGGAAAAAAATATTGATTTATAAGATTTTTACAGCAGTTTTTGCGAAGGTGGCAGTTTTCTGCCTTAGGAACAAATGTGTGATTTTTTTAAAGGAACCCCTAAGGGTTAAATTTGTTTGTTTGTGCATTAGCAAGACCATATAGAGGGACCACTAAGCAGAAGTATGAAGTTTAAAGATGAAGGTAACTGATGTCAGCCTATTTTTAAATGAATCTTTTATACTAAAATCTATGTTTCCCAGTGGTTCACTCAGTCAGTGAAGTTTACTTTTTATGTTCTGTAAAAAATGTGGTTTAACTTGAGGTATGACATTAGTCAAATATATTTCACTAGGAAGTTTAATCATGTTAAATGTTAAATGTGCACCGCTTACTGTGACAGAAACTCAATACATCACATTTCGATGTGAATGAAAGGTCAGATATGTGTTGCATTGTTGCATAAGTTACACTGCTGTTTACCTCAGAAATGTTGGAATAAGTGTTGTATTTCAGTGGTTTGGTAGCCTGTATGTTTAGTAATATGAGGTGTGTATTAGCATGTGATTTAACAACTTGCTCTTCTTATGAAAGGACAGCATTTTGTATTTAAGGGGAAGAATTTAATGTCAGTTTTGCTCTTTGCATGAAGAGTTTTGCATATTGAAAAACATCTAAAGCAACAGTGAAATACTGTAAAGGGCTTTGGCAGTGAGAAAGAGAGAGTTTATAAAATATGGTGTTATGTAACCGGCAGTACTGTATTGGTCCTCAGTGCGCTACTTGTGTCAGTACATTATCCAAAAGAATTACTTGTAATTACTTGCTTTAACCCTTCCATTTTGTTGCAGGTCAATAGCCACACTACTGGTGGTAGCATTTTAAACATCTGTCTGTCTGGTTATGTGTTGTATATGTACTGATGCCTTTACACAAATGGAGTTCCTAAGATAAATAAAGTTTTTTGATTTGATTACCCATTTCCACTTTTGAGTTGTAAATAGCTGGCTGTCTGAGATGGTTGCCTTCTCTATTTCTCCCTGAAATCCTTTGACCTGATTCAGGGCAGTTACTCTAGGTGTAAAATATGGATGGATGGATGGATGGATGTTTTCCTTCTCATGTTTGAACCAACCTTGCTACAGGAGTTGGATGAACCATTAGCTTGCTGACACTCAGGTCCACATTGTTAAGATTTAGGAGTGTAGACCGGCACCAGCTCATCGTGTGGAGAATAATGAAAAGGTGAGGAGATAATAAAATACCTACAGTGACTGTAGATATTACAACTTTACAAAATATCTGCAAATAAAGGACTATTTAGAGAAATTGACAATCATATTTGGTTTTAGTTCAATTCAGTATGTCTTGATACTATACTATAGTATGCAACTTACAGCAGTTTGTTTTATCATTATCCTTCTTTTATCTAACACTATATCATTAATACACAGCTAAGTTAACTCTTTTATCCTTTACACCACACAAAGTTATTGAATAAATGATGTTGATCATTGGTGCTTCATACCAAGTGCTGGGACTGTAGGGAACTGTCTGCGAGGTGACTGAACCCAGAGTTCCATTTTCCTCCAGTGAGCTCTTTGTGCTGGAGCAGAGACAGAGGCAGAGCCGTCCTAATGGGAAACACAGACCTGAGTATAAATATACTCACTGCAGCACTCTGTGTTTGTGTGTGTGTGTGTCTGTGTGTTGCCAAAGGGGAGGAGCAGGGGGGTTTATGCCAGCACACTCAAGGCTATGGCGAGGGTAATGAGAACCATCTTGGTGGGGGTTAGACCTTGCTAAATGACTCATTCCGTAACAATGCTCCATACCCAAAATGGAGTGTGGGATCATACATGTGATCTCACAGCAGTCGGTTCCATCTGTATCAAGCTTTGTGTTTAATTGCAATTTACAGTGTGAGGAACTATTATGAGTATTGCATTGTAAGTTCATAATTATGACCAAAAAATAGAATTATATGTTGCTGTATATGCATATACAGTGGTATCACGCGTTTTTAATGTAATGCATTCTTTCATGAGTCATGCTTTTGATTTTAAAAAAAAATAAAAGCTGCTTTTTTTTATACCCTGCCTCATATTCATACAGTTGATCAACACACCTCAACTCCTGGAGCTGCATAGTACAACCAGTACAACACTTGTTGTTTTGGCAATAGTTATGTACAGTATGGAAAAGAGGCTGTTATTCCCACGCCCAATATTCTCAGCTGTCTAGTGATTTGAATCAACAACCTCCCAGACATAGATTTGTTTTCCAGTACAATGGTTTAGAGCAGGGCTATTCAATTACAAATTCAACTGGGCCAGATTTTAAAACCAGGAAATGTAGATGGGCCAGACATTTTCAGCAGCCTATTTAAAACCTTTTGGTGATGACAAGCCGCATTACCCTGGTGCGCTCCTATCATAAGATGCAATCAAAAACTCTGCACTTTAATTACCCTCTTTTATAATCCCTTGGGAAAGTTTGTCTGGAATGTTTTGTGTTTCTCAGTTTGGCCTCTCCCAATGTTATAAACTTAAAAAAAAAAAAAAAGATTTTCAAAAGTAATTAAGATTTCAGGCCTGTTACTCTCAACACTCATCAAAGCATTATCATATTTCCATTGAAGCAACTGTACATGTGAAAAAGGGCTAGTAGTACTGCTAAATAGTCCTGTCTGAAGCTCTGTGCATCTCGTAGGGCTATCGCTGACTGAAGATTTTCTTAATCAACTAGAGATTGTTAGTTAAAACCAATAGTCAACTAGTTGTTGCACGTGTATGATATTAATTATGAGCTCACATGAGCTGATTGGACAGAAACCTTCCTGGTGCAAAATGCTAGACAGCCAGATAAAGAAAAGACTGGTAGAACCCAAAGGAGCTTGTGTTTAAAACGGGGGCTGAAATGAAAGAGAAAAGGAAAAGAGACTATTGGACCACTATTTGGCCAAATAGTGGACTGCTGTTTTTGCTGAAGATGGAGAAAGCCATTTGTTTGCTATCATGTTTTTCATAAAAACATGATAAACTGATATATCAAGACACTGCTTTCATATCGGGTGCAACATGTCTCTTAATTGCATCCAAGAAAACAAGAAGAAGAAGATATATGTTTTAGAGAATTACTTCTGAAGCGTCGCAGAATGTGTTTATTTCTTTATTATTTGCATCTATATTCATTAATATTGTGATTGTGAATTCATTATTGAATGACCCAGAATATAATTATGGGATCTTTTGAATATTGGAAATTATTATTAGGCTAAATGTTTCAGGGGAAATTGAAATTATGTAACTTATATCAAGCCCAATGGTCAGGAATTATCAGCCTAATGTGACTGAATGGAAATGACAATAAATGATGTAAAAAGCGAGGAGGAGCTAGGAAATATCAAACAGGAGACTTGGGATGTACCCATTGAGTCTTTCTTGTGTCTTTTCTTCCTTCTAGATGTCAGAACCACTTCAGGCACTAATTCATGGGGAGGTGATTAGCAATGGACCGAATATTACATTTATCTGCAGAACATTAACTTAGCAATCGATTGTTTGCTCTCTCTAGGACATATTGTAGTGTTTGGCTCGTGTTTCAGAGGTCATTCATGTGATTGTATTGAGTGTTGATGACATTGTGGACTTTGATATTGATGTAACACATGTGACAGGACATTGCTCTTTAGCATGGTTTCTGTTGACATTGGGGCATTTTATGGAAAACAGAAAAGTAAAATTTGTTTAGACTGAATCGTCAGTTTGAGAGTTGATGGTATATTGTTCTCTCATTGATTGATGAAAAATAAATATCATGCTTTTCCAAAGTATTATAATAACTTTATTTATACACTTCCAAAATGTGTTTCTATCCCGACTGAAAGGTTCTAATGATGATGATGATGATGATGATGACGACGATAATAATAATAATAATGATAATAATAATAGTAGTAGTAGTAGTAGTAGTAGTAGACTGTGCTGAATCTTCTGTGTTTTATGGAAAAGAGCTAAGCTTAGTGTCACAGTCACATTTGAAAGCAAATATGTTTTTACAAATAAACATTTACTATTTACAGTTCTGAAATGTATTTATCATAAAGTAAAAATGCTCAAATTCTCTGCTACCAACTAAAACCTTACACCTGGATTTCTGACGTTATTTTACTGTTAGTAACAACTGAAAATGTCAGACTTGCCCTTCTTTAAATTTTTTTTTGTAAAAAACTGTTTTAATCTTCTTTTCAGCTTCATTTGTCGACTGTGTTTCCATTTAGTGGCTACAAGCTGAATCCCAGGACCCACTGTTTATTTTTTGACCGCCTGCTCCCACCAAGTTCAAAGTCAAAACCAGCCGCTCCCACAAGATTTGCGTGAGCCAATCCCAATGTTCACTGCAACCTGCCTCTCAATTGAGAGGATTTACAGTTTGTATTTCATTGAAAATGGAATATCTTTGGGTTATGGACAGTAAGTCGGACAAACAAGCCATTTGAAGACCTTGGACTTTTTTACTTTAAAAAAAAAAAAAGATTCTCGATAATGAACATAATTGTTAGGTGAAGCCCCACTACATATATCATTCTTTCTTTCTATCATACTGTAGGTTTTTTCAGATATCTCTATATGTTTTTGATGTACTCTACTCAGAGCACAAGCACAAAACTTCATTGAGTTGAAAACTTCGGGAAAAAAGAGAGATGGACATGGAGTTAATTTTTTTCATTTCAGTTTTATCACACTTTTCAGTGATTAATTGCATGCAGTCAGTTCTCTGATCTCAATAACGTAGATAGATCATTTGTGATGCAGAAGCTCTGTAGCATCCCTGCAGACTGAGATTCAACACCACCATGTGCACCATCCTGAGATGAGACGAGGGCAAAGCCTCCCTTCTTCAGAAAGCTTTATCTCTCAGATATCGTTTTTGGCTGAGCGGGGAGAACTTGGATGGAGGGAGATGGATTGTGTGGGTATTAACACTGTGTGAGGCCTGAGCAGGAAACTCTGCCAGAGTGTAGCTGGCAGCTTCATCACAGGCTTGGGAAGTGAACAATCTGCAGTGTGACTGTTGTGATTTATACAGAACAGCTGTCAAGGGGGGTCGAATCATAGCGCAAGTATCATTCGGTGACATTCAGCAAAAACAGACAAAGACCTATTTATTTTGTCTTCTCAATTGGAGATGGATGTGCTTCCCGATGAGCCCCAAATACTGCAGCCCTTCTCTGAGAGAAAGAAATGGAGAGCTGGAAAGAGAGACTTCAGAGGGGAAGAAAGGAAAGGGAGAGCAAGACGTGGAATCCCAGGCCGGCACCAGCCTTTATTAGTGGCGTCCCAGTAATATAACCACCTCTCAGAGGACGGCCATAGAATTTTCTTTTCCTTCCAAATCTCGGCCAAAAATGAGGCCATCATTACCTCTGGTGAGGAGAAACCCTGCCGCAGCCCGTAGAGAGGAGAGAGAAAAACACAGATTGAGCCAGGCTGGCTTCACACCAGACCTGCAGCCCTGCAGCACGGGCAAGCAGCTCTACATTTTTATTTATTTTTTTATCCCTGTACCTCCTTAGTTTTTTTCCATGCTACGTCTTATTTTTTCAATCCAAATATTTAATGCCTCACGTTCCCTTTGTCTGTATACTACGTTAATTTGCACTCAGTCTGTTATTGTGTGGGTGCACACAGGCATTTCCTAAATAAACTGTTTGTTTAAGAATTTTCTCAATTCAGATTGAGCCATTTGAGACACTCTAAGGCACTTAAGAGAAATGGAGTAAATGAGCCAAAACCATAGTAGGAAATGGTTTCACTGGCTAGCTGAAGTTTGGGTCTGAGACCACAGTCTTCATTAGAGAGTGCAGCAGCTATAGTAAGCAATGGAAACAGGTTAAAAAAAGCAGGTTACCAGCAGTTTTAACTGCCTTTGAAATGTATATTCCAACATTTTATCAGCGCGAGATTAGCTAGGAGGCGCCAGGGCAAAAGTAAGTTGTTGGCCCCATTGAGTCCCCCAAATGTTCCCAAAACCTCTTTGGTTTAGATACTCAGAAACCAACTACTTTACTGAATGTCAATTTGTTGTTTGATTTACACAAAACAAATGATAACAACAAACATGCAAGCATATATCATCAAAAATATTTATGGCCTCTCCGTCGTACATTAATTCCTATTAATAGATACCTTGTTGGGCAATATTGTGCTCATACCACTTGCTTAAAGAAAGATATTAAGACCACGGACACATTCACTCACATTTACATGTATCCATCAAAATCAAAGTTTTTAACAAGCCATAACTCTGTTTCCCTGGTAATACCTGTGGGCTTGACTAATACCTGGAAAAATCATTACCATTTCGTAAAGTTCTTATGCAATGGAAACGTTGTTCACTATTCCAGAAAATAGAACAAACCTTATTTACAACTTTGCAATGGGAGATATTTCTAGTTCCCTCCACTCATAGAGTAGCTTTGGCTGAGCAAATGATAGGTCATGTGTATTCACCTAGACCATGGTATAAGAAAGGTATTAAAACTAGATTTGGAAATTTGCCACTTCTGATAGGGCCTCAAGATTGGGCAAAAATGCTGGAGCCACCTTAAGACCCTTAACATTCCATTTTTTAATTGTGCTTTACTGAACAAATCACCATCTAATACATATCAAATAATTACAAAGTATTTGCCAGACAGATAACATTGGGCCTGAAGGTTATGGGGGGCCGTTGTCTGCTCTGCCTGGTAATTCAGCCTCATTAGTGATAGCCACTTTCCAGCAAGTCCTCCAACCTATACAACAAAACAAAATCTCATCACAAGGTATAGCCTTCCTGGTGGTATGGAGTTGCTCAGCTTTCATGTATGACATATATTGAATTATAATATTGAATTGTGATAACAAGTAGCGTATATGGGAGGAGATGGTAACCCTTGCCTCTGTTCAAAGATGTCCACTGGTGTTGGATGTGAATGTCCTGGTCCTGTCTTTAGGGTGTACAGGCAGACATCTGTCTGGTTTCTGGTTAAACAAAAGGTCTATCTCTGTAGGGATCATTTTCATAATGCTGTCAAACACAGTCTGAGCGTGACAGTGGCAAAAACAGCAACTTTTAGTGGACATGGTTAAACAGGCACATTTGTCCCCAGTGAATAATGTTAGCTTACATTGCAGGCATTGCAGCCCTTTTCATCAATATTTTCACATCTAAATCTGTAAATTAAGGGTTTATTTCAAATAAACCAGTGTTGTGATTGTTGGTTAGACTAACCAGGATAGTTTTGTGAGTTTGTGAGTTTTCTTTTGTTTCTGTCCCACTGTTTTGGTCTGAGATGCTGGTGCTTTAGTGCGACACCCAGTGGCAAGTACATTTCGTATTTAACTTTAACATTGTTAGCTGTTGGTAGGTGTAAAAGTAAGACAAAAATTAAAGCTTTCTCACACAGTAAATAATGATACGATTAACTCCTGTCCAGAAATCCGATTGTTGGATTGACCTGTTTGACCTCCTTAGCTGTCTTAGCATCACATGTGTACGTACAATATATTTTTAGTTTTAATGTTGAGGAGAAAATGCAATTAGATGCCAGAATGTTTTACACAGTGCCTGTCCCCACCACCAACTAATTCTTTGGAGTCAGTCTAGCAGTGAGGACAATATTCTGAATACCTAAAACACATGTTTTGGAGGTATTGGGATCTGGAACAATTTGCAGTAACAATAACCAGAGGATAACTGAGAGCTTTAACAAAATATGTGTTTCTCTCCATAATCCTCCAAACCCCGTATTTGACATGTTTCCTATTAAGTCCTTACATTAAGGGTTTACCTCCTGTGTGTCTCATGAGTCCTTTATAAACATAGATAAATTCCTCTTCTTTCCAAAATTTTATCTGAAAGTTGCTTCAGAGGAGGTTTAGGGAGAGATGGCTTTGGTTAAATACTGTGTTAAAAGTGTGCTTTCTCTTGTCAAGTCAGTGTTGACCTTTGTTATTATTTAACCACAATCTTTACTTAACCCCAGCCAAATGCCTGACATTGTGTAAAAATATCCATGATCATACTTTTGTTGCACTTGCAGATAGCGTAAGTAAACAAATAAAATATGTTGACAGTGAACTTTAGCAGATACATCAGGGCTTCCCTCAGTGTTTTATAGTGGAGGCCACCTGCCTCGTCTTCCATGTAGTTCATAAGAAATGACTACATTTTTATGAAATATACAATTGGCCTAATAAACAGAATACAAGCAGTTGCAAAACAGGATGTTAGCTTTTAATATTTCAGTAAGTATCTAAAACATGATACATTAATGTGCCTTTGTGGTGTTGAACATGGTACATCGCTGCCCGCTGTAGAAAACAAGTACAGTCCCGTTTTCATAACTTTGCATCAACTTGGTACCGAAGTATTGGTTCTAGTGAAAGCCCTTCCCTGAGACTGCTGTTTGTGTCCCATGTGAAACCTAACCTTACATATGAACTTACATCAGGTACATCAGGTACATTACGTAATTATGTTTTATTCAAAAGGTCCAACATTTAGGAGCATATATTGTCAGAAATGGAATATAATATTCAAAGGTATGTTTGCATTAGTGTATGATTATATTGAAAACTTATTTTCAACCCTTACCCTGAAAAAAAGAATCATTGGGTTTTTGTTACCTTAGACAAAACTGTTATTATCTACAGATGCCATGGGTCGCCTTGTATGGAGTCCACCATGTTGAACCACCATGTTTCTACAGTAGCCCCGAACAGACAAACCAAGGTTGTAAGATAGGAAATTTTGCTTTTTCGTGGCGCACCCCATAGTTTCTCCCTACATTCCTTCACAGCCCGTTTCTCCAGCAGTGATAGTCGCAATCTGCAACTTCACGCCAGATTCCATTCATTCATTCAATTCAATTTTATTTGTATTAGCCGCGCAATTCATAACATAAGTTACATCTGCCAGGACACTTTTCAAATAGAGCAGGTCTAGACCCGAACTCCCTTTTAGCAATTAACAGAGACCCCAAACAGTACCACCATGACAAGACCTTGGCGACGGGGGCCAAGGGAAAAACTGCCTTTAACAGGCCAAGAAACCTAGGAACAGCACCCCTTCCGCCCTCCTAGGCTGGGTGGTCATCTGCCTTGACGAGTTGGGGGTGAGAGAGAGAGAGAGAGAGAGAGAGAGAGACGGACCAGCAACAACAACCAGTAATACACTAATACACTAATGAAACATGAGAGATGATGGCAAGACGACAAGCACCAACGTTGGGGGACAGCGAGCAGCGACAACTAACCTGCTAGCAATACAAATACTTAATACTAACTAATAATAATACCAACAATAATATCAGTGATATTAGCAATGGTAGTCAAGCAGGACCATGGCAGGAGGCTCCACCAGGATCCATGAGAACCTGCAAGATGTGAAAGCACAAGGACTCCGATTAATGGGACATGAGTGAGTGCAGAAAGAGAGAGGTAAGAGAAGGAGCTCCAGTGCACATGGGAATCCCCATTCAACCCTGAACCCCCTGGTCCTTTAAGTAGTTTCAGTTAAGTCAGATATTTAATATCACTTACAATCTTTTCCTCAACCTTAAGGGAAGTAGTTTGTGGCTAAACCGTACTGCGACCTAACGACCATTTCACACCATTAACTACGCAAGCATTAATTAATGAAAGTCCTAACCCAGTGCATGTCCAGTAAAATTATGCGTAAGAGGATACCTATAGTGTCAAATTGTGAAGCGAGTTGGGAAGTGGAGAACTTGTTGCCACTTGAGGGACAATAAAGTGTTTTGAATAAACTTTATATTATTTATAATACTAGATTCTTATAGAAGTGTACAGCAGTCCCAGATATTGTACAGATTGAGTCCTTATCCTACAAATTTAAAGAACTGCATTTGGATGATGTGGGGGGGATCAAGAGTTATGGAAATTGTAAGTTTACTAGCTCAAAAAGCTCTAAGCCATTGATTTCTGTGGTTTTTGTTCCGCTTGTATTGCTATCATGAGCACCCATGTATTGGGCTGTGGGGGTGCCCTATCCAGTCTTTGTTGTTGGTAGACTTACCATGAATGGATGAGTGTTGTTTGGAGCGCTGAGGCCTGCACACCTCCCAACATGACCAGGAAGCTCATCATCCCATCTCCTGGCTGCCAAGACGCTGAGACCTGGGCCACTGGCCACCAATACAGCACAGTCCCAAATCTCGCACTCACCTCCAACCAGCCAATTACCGCATATACTCTAGATTAGACCCCATTTATAAAGAGAAAAGGAAGTCTGAATCAAACTGTGCCAGCAAAACTATTGTCCTCTCATTATCCCAGTTGTAAAATGAAGCCTGCTCATTTGATATTTTTCTGCCCTGAGCGGCTCCAGGGGATCTTTCCAGGTCATTTCCAGCCAGTTAAAGCGGCTGCTAGCCTCCTAAACTGTGGCCTAGGCATCCCTTCCCTGATCATAAGTAGACGACCCTGCACAATAATAACCTCCAAAAATGGCCCATGTGGTTAACTTTGGAAACAACGCAGTTTATACAAGTTTCCAGTGTCTGGCTACGCCCCTGAGTTTTTGAAGTGCTTTTCTTTCAAGCCTGCGCCCAAAGCTTAAGTTCCAAAGCAACTACCGTGCCCACATTCAATTAATGTATTGGTTATTAGATTTTTTAATTCATAATACTATATACCTGATCATATCCTGGTTTGACCTGTCCATCTCTTTTTGAAAAGAACATCTAACAGCTGGAATTCAATAATATTTTAATTTTGTTGCCATAGCACGACAACAATGATCTCTAATTTCTGTGATTTTTAATTTTTGTGATACCCACTGGAGACTCCAGGAAGAGTGTATTGCTCAGAAGTTGGAAATATATTTTCATGAGCGTATGTTTTCCATAAGTGTTTTAAATCACCTGAAAATAATAATACGTGTTTTTGATTAAACCTTAGAGTGAGCTGTTTTTAAATCTGCCAAGACGCAACGGGGGTTGCCTTCTATGGAGCTTCACCCATGTTGAACCCCACCCATGGTTTCTAGCAGTAGCCCAAAACACCAAAACCCCAAAACCCAACACAGGCTGTAAATACGGGGCCACCCGTACCTTTTTCCCCTACACTCTTGGTGGGCTGGAGTGTATTCAAAATGGTTCGGCAGTCTGTAACTTCCACCCGCCAGACTACGCACTAAACCTTAAGGAGTTTTGCCATGCATTTTTTCTACCAAGACCGGTGGGGCAGGTTGCCCTTCCAACCGCCATAATTGAACCACAATGTTTCTACCAGTAGTCCAGAATTGGACAAACCCAAACACTGGCTGTCGATAGGGGCTTTTGCCTTTTTTTTGTGAGTTTCACAGCCACCATAGTTTGTCCTACACACATCACAGTCCATTCTCATTCCCAGGTCGTCAAATACGGACGCCAGTGGTGTTCAGTTAGTTGCAATCTGCAACTTCACCGCTAGATGCCACTAAATCCTACACACTGGTCCTTTAAGGCCCAATTTCTGCCTGATATTAATCTGTGTCTAAATCTGTTATCTGGATAATGACATCCAATCCCTGGGGCTTTATAAAAGCATGTGTACCCACATTGTGATCGGATCTCAACATGCTAATTAGGGGAATGGGTCTGGCAGCCTTGTCAAACATGACGTGTACAAGGTCAAAGGAAGCAATGCCATGGATGGACATGATTCCTTTTTACATCTTTTTTTTTCCAAGGGAGAGCTTGCTTGGTACTGCTACTACAGCTGCTAGCCTTTATGTTTCTTTCAACTTGCTTGGCGGAATGTTTTTCAGAAGAAAGTGATCAGGCTGCACAGACTGTATTTACACCTGGCTGAGATCTCAATCACAATGGCTGATCACAATGTAAGCATCCAGGTGACACCACTTCCAGATGCGGTCTGGCCAATCTGTTCACATTCTGATCACAATGAGTCCTGCATGCATTTACACCTTGCATTACAATGTGGTTTTCCCTATTCAGATAAGGTATACCAAAACAGATTGCATGTAAGTGTTGATACTTAAAGCAACAGTTGGTAGTGCAATTTAGTGCATAATTTGATTATTATTGATTATTATTTATTATCAGCTAGATAGTTAACAACTTTGCTAACACAGCCAAACATCAACACTAGCTAACAGCAGCTAACATTTTCTCCTAAAAGTACGACTCATTTACACTCAAGTTGGTGACATACTTGTTGGTATGTGTTTTACTGCTGTAAATCATAGCCTATGCACTTCTCCCAACCCAGACACCAAAGTTACATAGTGCAAGAACATGCTTAAAGGGCGCAGAGTAGGGATGGCATTGGCACCATTCATCCCATAACAAGTCAGTGTAGCATCATAATGATTCTGAAGCTGTTATTTTAAGGTCGAATAGTTACATAGTGTTGCTTTAAACGGAACAAATTATTTAAAACCAAACTTAAAACAAGGTGACCTTTCCTTTATTGCCACCCCAGGACATACATTTCTAGGCATTTTTCACCCTGACTAGCATAATCAGTCAGTATGTTTTTGCCTCCACCCATCCCTTTTAATGAATGTAGCAGTCTCTAGTGGGCTCCTAATCCTGTTTCACATAAACATTTTGCTTGCCTCATTTTTCTTTCAGTCTACAGTGTACTGTTCATCTACACAGCCTAGCATGGACCAAATTAAATGTTAGAAAATTCTCGCCAAGGAAATTAATTTGGCTTTTTGATGTAGCTAAACACAAAAAATACATTATGTACATTATAGCCATTTCTTCAGTCTCTTTCTTCTGTTCAGAGCATTAAATGGTTACTGGACTGTTGAGACTCCCTGCTCTGCCCTTATAACAAACACATGCTGAAGCTGAGATTTTAATGATTCAGACTGTATTTGAACCTGCCACGACCACTGCTGTAAAGCAATTTCTCATAGTCATTTTAATTAACCAAGGAGCTGGGCCACCGCTGCATGCAGTGTCATGGCAAAGCTGCTTGAACTGTAAACCACGCCGGCAGGATTTGGGTTTCCCAGCTTCCTGGATTCAATTATGTTCTCCAAAAACTCTCACAGCAGCCACACAATTCCAACCCTGGTTGGTGTGTGAAAGCAGTAAATTCAGTTGAAATGTTGGTCAGGACTAGGAAATTATTGGTAATAGGTTTTTGGGTGGTTTTAGTATGTGTATGTGTGACTGTGGCATATATATATATATATATATATATATATATATATTATCTCTCTTTTCATTTCATCACTACAACATTCAGGTTGTATTTAAAATTAAAGGTCCAGTGGGTAAAATTAAGGAGCATTTTATTGGCAGGAATGGAAGATAATATTAATAGGTATGTTTTCATTAATGTATAAACACCTGAAAGTAAGACTTGTTGTGTTTTTTGTTACAGACACTGCGGGTCCTTTTCTAGAGAGTCCACCATGTTGATGTTTCTATAGTGGCCCAGAGTAGACAAACCTTTTTTTTTAGTTCTTAGTTTAGGTTTTTTTTATCGCGAATTTGCAGCTACTGTAGTTTCTCCTACACACTTAGAACAGTGGGGTGAGGCGAGGGGGTTGCAATCAGCAGCTACACAGCTAGATGTAACTTTTTAATAAGATGGGGGAAAGTGCAAATAATTACAAACAACTGAGAAAAATGTCTGGGTCTCTAGGTGCTAAATGCTCCACTTTGTTCACAAGCTGGTCTTTAACTTTGTCTGTCTGCTGTTTTATGCTGGGCAGGTAGTGTACAATATGTTTAACAGAGCTTTTTTTGTCTGCTGCTGCTGCTGCTGCTAGAAACAAGGTTGACAGCACAGAGACTGAACCAGAACAGTAACGTTGCGGGCCGTAAAAACAAAACAAAGCGCTAAAAGACTTTAAAACTCTGTGTACAGCTGAGTGGAACTACAGAGACTGCACGTATGTAAGATCATCCATTGTTAATATAAAAGAGTGCAACTCTAAAAGTGTACATATACAGTACATACATTATTTATACATATTAAAACAAAACTCCTCAGTATCATTCCCTTATCCCAACAACATACCAACCCTCTCTGCCATCTGCTCTGGGTACAAACAATACATAGTACTTCTAACCAATGCTAATATATATAGCACATTAACAATTCAATCTGCAGTAGGTACATTTTTTAAAAAGGACTTTTTGTCATTATTGCTGGAATTTTCACTGTGTGTGACAGTAGTACATGAGACAGATAATCTGTGAAAAAATCAGGTTCCTCTGGGTTGTTCTAGCACTCCTAATTGCATTTGCATGAATCCAAAACCAATCAGAGCTGAGAAAGAAATAAGGCCGCTTTTGGTTGGAAGCTTGAAGATAGTTGTTGAGTCTCCTTCTTAGGTCCTTCACAGTGTATTTGACGCCCTGGGAATGAGACTTAACAATTCAATTTATTTCTTTTAAATATCCCAATATTTTTTATAAAAAATGACATACTGCAGCTTAAATACTGAGAGTTCTTACCAGAAAGTGATAATGTAGAAACACAAAATGAGTACATACACATATGCATATATACATAAACATACTGTAAATATGCACACTCAACGGTCAATATAAAGCAATAACTCCTTAATACATTGGTTTGTGTTTCTGTAGGAATGTGATTTTGCTAGTTGAAAATGCTGAAATGCAAACTTCATGCACTTGTGGACATGCCAACAGGGAGAGAAATGGTGGAGTGATAGCTTGTACTATGATACAAATAATATAAAGGTGTGTGTGTGTGTGTTCGGTGTTACTATTTGAGTTTTTAATTAAGACGAACAGTTCAGGTTTCCATAAAGGAGCTCCGTGTGTTGTGATACCTGAGGCGGTGCGGGGTGGTGGTGGTGTGTGTGTGTGTGTGGGGGGGGGAGCTTTAAACAAAGTCATCCATTCTGGCTGTTTCCTCTTTGGCTCAGGGAGGCGGGGGGTGTGGGGAGGGGTGAGAGGGCAGCTGCAGGGGGACGTGGGAGATGAGTTGTGTTGTGGCCAGTAGCCCTGGGCGGTGCAGGTCCCCGGTCAGACTGTGAAGCTCTGTAGTCTCCTGTTACCAGTCTGTGGAGGGAGATGAGTGAGTCGGGGTCAGAGGTCAACAAAGCTTCCTTCTCAGTGTGTAGTAAAGAGGGGGGAGACAATGAGGTCTGATAGATCCATTTCAGCCTGTGTTATTGTCCCTCTGAAAGCTTTATGGGCTTTTATTCCCATTGGACTTTAAACACAACAGACTCACAGGAACATCACTGCTTTTAATGAAGTATAGCTAAAAAGGGCCCGGTGCTCACAGCTGAACTTGTAACAGTATGTTCAGTTAACCAATATTCAATCATGCTGAGAAATATTTATTATTTAATATTTGTTTTTTAGTTTTTTAGATTTATGTGTACCACTGGTGGTACTCGAGATGTAGACAGAGGAATTTATCATGTGGACACCATAAATAGTACTTCAACTGAATTTCAATCTGGATCAACCATTGATCACCAACCAGCATCCTCAGGTACTGCTACTTGCGGGAAAAAATATTAACGACTTTTGAGCTTTTTGTGGTTCCATAAACATATTTATGGAATTCTGTTTGTTTGTGTGGTACTATAGTTATACAGACATTCAATACAAGCTCTATTGGAACCCATCCTAAGACTCCTGACTGTGCTGCCTCCTAATAGTCCATGCACCTCATTCAGATGACCTGAAAATGCCTGAATATTACTAATACATTCAGCCCAAGTGCCGACCTGAGCTGAGTATATTTGCTTAATCCTGTTAATCTAGCTGATAGCGCTGCAGGGAGGGGCCCCGAGGTGCTGTGGGAGACCCTGATTGGGTGTGATGTCATCTGTTTCTGCTACTTAACTGGGCTTTGCCTTTAAGTGCTTTCCAGTATGTTTGGAGATCAAAAGCCACACTCGCCAGAGCAGCTTTAATCACCTCCTCTGCTAGGGGCAGGTGTGTGTGTGTCACTGTGTGTGTGTGTGTGTGTGTGTGTGTGGTATTGGTTGTGTGGTACAGATATGCAAAGGGTTGCTGGCATTTCCAAAGATAGCCAGGCTGACATTTCTATTGACTTTGATGTTGATAATCCCTCACAAGTTCCCCAAAGCTAACTGATATTTCATATGTGCATGTGTGTCAGTGTGTGTGTACGTGTGTTTACTAGCAGGTTGTTGGGTCAGAATCAACAATATCAATGTTTACCTATGAAAATGTTCCAGATTGGAATGTAAACAGGTTAACAGGTTGTTATTTTTTCGTAAGATTCAGAATCCAGAGTAACATCAAGGATTGCTTATTTACCGTCTTTGATCCTCATGATTTCCCCACAGACAAATCCCAGTTAAAGGGCATTGCGTCACAGTTTAAAGGGCACTTTAATGCTTATGCTTTATGGTCAGGCACGGGAGGTCAAAAGTGTAAACACCTCATCAGGATCTGTGTGTTTAAGCTGTCAAATGTAAAAGTAATATTTGTTCACCTGTGTCTCTGTGGGCAGATGTGTGTGCGATGCCACATTGGGAACTAACCCTGACCTCTTGACAAGGAAATGTGACTGACAGCGTCATTTTAGTTTAGTTTTCCTTGTATAACACAGAAAAGCTTCTAATGTTATTCAACCAGGCATAACTAACCTCAGCTGATGATCTGAGCCCATGTTCATCTATTTTGAGCCAGTCAGTTCAATTCAGTCTGCTTTATTTGCACGAGTTTAACAAAGACAATATTAGCATTAAGAAAAAAAGAAGAAGAAAAAGAAAAAAAAAACATTTAAAAAAACATTAAAATTCATAAAATGCGTGTGTGTTTAAAGCTGATGTATGTTGATATCCTTGGTGTGTGTGCTTTATACTAGCAAAAATATATATTAATATTATAATTATAACAATTTACATTTAAAATGAACAAAAAGAAGTCCATAAAAGTTGCAGACGGCTGTGTCAAAGTCAGTTGAGAATCCTGCGTCACATTTCTCACATTATGCTGTTCCTAGTTTTCGAACCTGTTAAATTGGCAGTAAATGCACGTCTCGGTATGCAGCAAGACTGGTTAGGACAGACTGACATTATCAGCCAGAAGGGAAGCAAGCTGCCACTCAGATTAATGAGACTTAAGTTCAACAGCTGTAAATGTGCCAGTTTTAACATCTAACAACAACCTGTTGACATAAAGTTATTTGTCTTTTCACAGAGATTAGTTAAAGAATTCAGGCTTAATCCTTGTCTAGGGGCAAACTGAGCAAAAACATCTGTATTTTGACAAGCTGTATACTTAAAACTGTATATTTCATGTCAGATCTGATTTACGTAGACAACAAGACATCATAAAATATACATACATATACAATGTGTACATACTTTTCTTCCATACTTAACAACTGTTGTGTTTGGTTGTTTAAGTTTGCATCATATGTGCTTGTTGCAACCGTTGTTGTTAAAGTGAAAATTGAATACTCGTTCCTTTCTTTCTGAGAATGAGATGAGAGGATTGATATCATGTCAGTGTGTTAAGTATGGAGTTGAAGTCAGGTGTTGGTAGGTGTATTTTTGAATCTTACAAAGAGCCAGGCTAGCTGTCTCCCCCTTGCCTCCAGTCTTTATGCTAATCCAGGCTAACCACATCGTGACTCCAGGGGCCTAACTTATAAAAATGTTCCTAAATCTGTACTCTAATATATTCCAAAGATCATTTCTATGTGCTTAAGTTAAATTCATAAAAGACCTTACGCAGAAGCCCATTCGTAACTTACAGCCCCTGTAAACAGGCCGAGCAAGACATAATGTCAAGTTTGTACAGAATACAGTTTATCTTCATGGATTCTACTGATGCCAAATTGACAAGAAGAGTGTCAACATACAATGCACTTTATCTTGTGTTTCTATGGGTAAGTCAGGAATTGTTAATATGTCATATTTCTTAAAGAGAGTTTATATTAATATTTTACCCAGAGAGCACAGGGAGCTTTTCAGATTTTGTCACCACTACAGAAACACTAAAGTATGATGAGGTTGTCTGACACTGACTGCTGTTAGTTATGGATTTGATTATTGGTTTAATCATGTGTTTATTGATTACTGACAGTGGCTGGAGAGGCTTTATCACCTAACTGTACTCATTTTCTAACGCTATTTTCTAATACATAGCAGTCTGAAAAGCTCCCTGCGCACTATGGGGAAACTATTATACAAAACTCTCTTAGAACTATATGAACTTAACAATTCCTTACTTTTCCGTAAAACACAATACTCTTGAAACACAAGATAAAGTGTATCATATGTCAACAGTCTTCTGATCAATTCGGCATCAATATAATTCATAAACTGATTCTTCTGTCCATTTTATAAAAGCCCTAGGTCCCTATTTAAGCCATAGACATCTCGCCCATGGAAAGAAACCAAACCAGCGTATTTACAAAAATGTTGTTAATTCCTTTGACTACAGACAATAACTACACTATAAAAATGCTCATAATACAAGAATGTAAGCAAAATCAACAATTGACAATACAAAAACATGAAGAGGAAAAAAACACATCAACACATTCAGGCCATTGCAACAATTCCAGAATTATTATTTCTGTCATCAAGACCACCAAAGTTTTAGCTATGTCCATCTGGTGTATTTCACTTGGAGGAGAAACTGGAATTTGGCTTTAAAGATGCCACAAGTAAAAAGTAGTCGTATTTACGTTTGTGTGACAGCAAACAGACGTGCCTGATGAGCCTCATCCAGCTCGTGTTTACCTTGTAAACTGATGACATCCTCCTTCCGCACAGAGCTGTGTTTGTCTCTGTCAGAGGTTAATGCAACTGTGTCATTAGCCCTGTAGGAGAGTGAACTGCCAGAGACTTCAGAGGTCAGTCTCCGTCACTGTCTGAGAGCAGCAGACTATATATCTGATCATCTGACAGCGACAGTAATAACAGCCTGTTAGGAAAGCACACAGTCTTCTCCTCCAGCCTCTATTATCTGTAGATCGCTGAAGATGCAGCTGTGCTCCATGTAGACTGCACGCTGCATTGCTGGCTCCCTTTAAACCAGAAACTTAGTATCGTGTAGTGGTGGATCAAGAACCTTTTGCTTTTTCGACAAAGTCTTTTTCTTTCCTTTTGCTCTTCTCCATTTGGAATATTCCAATTCTCCTGAGAAAACAAAATCGCGTTGCAGCACCAAGGCACCATGAGTATACATACACAAACCACAATTCATGAACACTGAGGGGTTGTTGAGTTTTAAAGTTTGACCTATCTGTGCTGCACAGACTGTAGAGATTAGCTAAGACGAATAAAAAAACATATCCTCAAACATTAAGTTGTTGCAGTTATTTCAATAATTTGTCTGATAAAAAAGCTCTTGCTGGTTTACTTTTTCCTCTGCAGCCACCTCGACCGTACCTTCCTAACACTTCTTCTCCACTCTTGTTGTTCACCACAATGGTAGCTTGTACTCCGTCTTAACAAACGCCATCACCTTACGGAAAACTTCCTTCTTACATAAAGTTTAACAGGAGGACGTCTCCAGTCATCGTTTTTATTATGAGCCAAGTAATCTTCTCTACTCTGGTAACACTGGTTAACACTGCTAATGTGAGCAAATGAGGTGATAAGAGGTGTTTTCTTATTGTGCTTAATTCAATAATGTTGTATTGCTTCTACTGTAAGTTCATATTGTGTCTCAAAAAAATACAAAAAAACTTGCATAAAAAGCCACTGGAATCTTATTCACTACTACTGGAAAATGGATTATTGTAATTGGTAGGTGTGTTTAAAGTCAGTTTGAAGTGGAAAGCGTTGAAAATTATTGGTACTGATTTAAATGCAAGTACTCTGTACATCCAAACGAGTACTTGAGTACTTGAGTACCCATCCCTAATAGTGGTCAAAAATTCTACAGAGTCCCTATAAATATCACACACTGTATGGCTTCATTTCCTCCCTCTCAACAACAGCTGGCCCAGACTGGAGAGGAAATAAGATTTTGACCAAGCGGCAACCTCTATGGCTGGAAAATGAAGCCAACACAGAAGTAACAAAAGCTCCAGGAGTAAATCAGGCCCCATATTAAAATGCCCAGAAATAAACATGTTTACAACCTGGTACAAAAATGGTTTTGATCTCTATAGCTAACTTCCTGATAACTGTCCAGGGGGGCATTTTTATACAACTTACATGTGGAAATTCTATTACTTAAGCATAAGTAAGGATGTGGAAGGTGGGTGCCATCACAGGCCGCTGGTTTCAGCAACCAGGCTTCATTCACTCAGCTCCACCCACACTCCACATCAGTGCCCCTTCAGAAACCTATGGGTGACATAGGTGACAAGTCCACTTCGCTAACTTTGTGAAAAAGTCATCATTGATGTCTGAAAGACCTCAGCTCCATCTAGAACTATTCTGCCTTCAGCTGCTGAGACCATCACAGAGGTTGTTCTCATGTTTGTGTTATCATGACTTCCATGTTTGCTGCTAACCTCAGTACAGTAAATACAACTAGGCAATGTTTTCCAGGAAAGACACTACGTGTGTATGCTGGCTTTACATTTACATTATCATTAGTGGATGTGCAGACAGAAAATAAGCAGTATCACAAAGAGGAAGGAGAGTACAGATAAACAGAGTGTGACCACCTAGGCACTGCACCCATATATTAATAAGTGAGGCCTGACAGCAGTCAGTGCTAGTCCGTGCTTGTCTGTTGATGTCGGCCTTCCATTCTGCAGCCTGAATGAACAGGTGTTGGAGTCAGTCAGTGACACCAGCGGGTTCTTATCAGAGCAGAGTGAAGGCCCGGTGTCTGAGCAGAAATGAGTGGTTTCTTAGACAGGTCATCTCCTGCTGGAGGAAGCCCTGTCATCTGATATGCTCCGTCCCAGCCTCTCCTTCACCTCTCCTTTTATTCCACCCTCCCTCCCACTGCCCTGTTCCCTCCTCTGTTCGTAATAACTTCAGACACCTTCTCCCCACCCTCCACCCTTCTACCTTTCTCCGCTTAGTTCAAAGGAGCTTTGCTTGCCATAGTATATACCCAAGTGATTTGCAGCAGAGACGAGAGCTCATGACAACGCTGTGACATATTAACCTGTATGTAGGAAGCACACAATCAAACCTCGCTTCACTTTTTCCTAGAACACTGCTGAATACAGTTACATCACAGGATTCTTTTTACAGGTTTGCATTTTTTGAAAGCCTTTTTGTTAATTATTTTTAACATTAACTGTACTTTTAGAACGCCATGAAAAGATAAGTAACGCCAGTGCTTTCTCATTGTGAGGATCAGTAACCGTTAACACAATTGAAGTTAGAACACGTGAAATTAGAACCAGTGTTTTGTTTGTCTGTTCTGGGCTACTGTGGAAATGTGGCTGACACCATGTTGAGCTGCCATGTTTCTACAAGGCAACCCGCGGCATCTGTAGATATAAACAGCTCACTTTAAGGTAACAAAACACAACAATTCTTATATTCAGCTGATTATACACTAATGCAAACATACGTATGAATATTACATTCCATTTCTGACAATCGATCCTCCTAAATGTTACACACACACACACACACACACACCCACACACACACACCTTTGAGATGAGTTATATTAAACTTTTGACAAGGTTTAAAACTCCTTTGATTAGATTATTTCTTGTGTCTTTAAACAGGTAGGATCATGGTCTATTTATTTACTATCACTTTTCCTTCAACCATGGCACTGGACTGGAGTTGCTGGAAAGCAAGCAGACGAGAAAATAAAGTTGTATGAAAAATGACTTTTCTTTGACTGTTGACATTTCTTCCTTTGAGCATGTACCAACCAATTTCAACCAATAATATCAGAGTCAGCTGATAGGACCTTTGTAGCTGCATGGCAAGGGTGTGTTGCTTATATTCAGCTCTACTGGTTACCGGGACATACCGGGTTGTCTGAAATGTGCACCAGTGTTGCTCGCAGTCGTTGGTGTGGTTGTTTCGCTAACGTATTTTCTCTTATAAGACCAACCAGAGTCGGTCTTAAAAGACAGATCAGTCGGCTGCTGGTTTGATACTCCGTTGAGACATGTTGAGCTTTTTGAGTACATAGTTTGGCGAGATTTGCCTTCTTTGGGTTGATCCACACAGATATGTATGTGTACCTTCAAAGAACCATATTTCCAGCCTGAGAAGCATGTGTGAGTTTAAATATTATTGAAAAGGGTGCAACGGGTGCAGTCAACTATCACAGACTGTCCATTTTCTGTTAGAGTAAGTTAAAGTTTTAGTAATGGACATGTCCACTATGAAGCAGGAAGTATTGTGCTCTCTTTGTCTGTCTCTCTCTCTCTCTCTCTCTCTCTCTCAGACTGAAGCAGTGATCTGTTCGAAGCCAGGCCCTCACTTTACAGAGCACAGAGTGCAGCTGCCCTGACTCAAGTTACAGTCCAGAATTTAGAACTGCTCTGTTCACTGTGGATATATGGGGAGGGGGGAATAATGGGCATTGTGGGTGGAAGTGAGATCAGACACCAGCGCACTGTGCTGCAATCTGACATTTGTATCACTAGAACAGCCGAGGCTAGGTCATGTGACTATTATATAAATCTCTAAATATCTAATATTTCCCTGACTACAGTATGGTTAGATTTTCATCACTGCTCTGATTTATTAAGCCTAATAGTATATAATGTGAGGACTGATTCAGAACATCCAGTGTGCTTCAGTTCAGCAAAACATCCCTTTTCCCCTCACTCTTGTATAAACATATCTATCTATATCTCCATATAAGCAGAAGCACAAGCCTCTCAACACGTGACAGATGACTGGCTTGAAGAAAGATCAAGGATGGATTAAGGGCTGATGAGGCCATAGGGCAACCGTGTCTTTGGACACCCCCTCAAGTATCTCAACCCACTCCTGCTACTTTAACCCTTTACCCCACAACCCAATGCGCTTTTAGGGTTTTCTGCCTATATAAAAACAAATGAACTAGTTTTTGAGGACTTATGAAATTGTTAGATGGTCAGACTGCGTTGAGTGTAGTGAAAGAACCTTTAAGGTTTCATTTGTATGGACCTCATGCAACCCACAAATCATCATTCATTCAATTTCCAGTTTTCACCAAAAACCAAGATTCACGGATTTCAAAGTTCACGGGCATCGGAAATCAGTACTGCAGCTACAATGAGCCAAAGAAAGCGCAGCAGCATTTGGATGCACTTTTTAGACGAAAAAAGCGGCAAAGCAAAGTGTAACATCTGTCAAAATAATATGTCAAATGAAATTATAATCAATTTCAAAATAGAAATTCAAACTCAGATATTCCATCCAATATGGTCTAATATTGTTGAATGGATTTCTGATCCCAAACCTTACCCTAATCCATTTCTCCCAGTGATTATTTCCCATATGAAATGGGTTACCCTCAGGCTAGCCAGTCTTTTGAACGGCTCTTTGAAAGGAACGGCTTCTCAAGATCCGGCTCCCTTCAAAGAGCCATAAATCCCATCTCTAATCTGTTCACACAGCTGTTCATTTCACCAAATTGGGAATACGATCACATTTTTGAGGAAGTCATGTGACCTGACACCACCAGATATCTAATATTACTAACTAATATCGTAAAACAACTAAAACTGACAAGGCAGGTCTCAATTAGAGTCTTGGTCTTTGGATTCTTTGGATCTATAAAACCTCTTAAAGCCCACCAGGTTTCCTGCTTGAGTTTTAAGCTGCTTAGATTGCTTAAAATATAAATGTTTAAACTTTTGTCAATATGGACCTTCTTGGATCGTTAGATCAGCTAGATTCTCCACAGTTCAATTCTTCACCTCATTTAATGGGAGCCATGAGCACCAAAGTATAATTCAGGTTTACCGGCATGGTAGACAAGAGAGATGGATAAAAGTGCAACCTCTCTACTGCTGAAGCTCTTCAAGTCTGATTGATCAGGCTATTAATTGAAGTTTAACGGTATTGATGAATTCTTTTTTTTTTGTCATGAAAGTTCTATTGGTATTTTCCCATTGGTAGGTGGTAAAAGGTTAAACCAATTCATAACAATAACAATTGATCTAATCCAATCAAAACCCATGAAACCATGTCTAAGTTCTCTAGGACTCCTTATGTTATCCTTGCAGCCCCTTCAGGGACTCCTGGAATCTCTGAACTCGTAGATAACCCCTAAAACCCCTTTAACCCCCCTCCCAAGACCCTTGTGGGACCTGGCTATCCTCTTTAAGAAGCACTGATCAAAAGGAATGTTTGCATAAGAGCATGAACAGGTGGACAGTGACCATCAGTGGGGCTGTCAGGGTTAAATCCTTCCAGCTGCATTTAGAGCAAGCGGCCTGTCTGCTCGCAGCTGTTGCACAACTACTGTGCCATGCATACTGCAGCAGTGTAACTCGCCTGCCCTCGTCTTCCCACACCTCTTACTGTCCTGCACCCCTCTCCCGCTCATTTTCTCACGCCTCTCCTTCCTCTGATCCGGCCTCTGGCAGTAACCCCAGGACTTCTGGATATGCAGTTATCTTTCATCCCGCCGCTCCGGGCTTGCTGCAATGACAAGTATCCCTATCACATAGCACAGCGCCGGATGTTTCAGTGCACAGGACGAAAGGGCTTCCGTGTGTCAGGGTGTGTGTAAAGGCATGAATGTCTCTCACCACCCTTACAGCTCCGGAGATGACACCACATGCAGGATGTTGTGTTAAGAGCTTATAGATGTAGGCTGATGATAACGGACTTCCATGACTGTAATTGCACTCTAATTACACTGC
This sequence comes from Morone saxatilis, assembly GCF_004916995.1. Taxonomy (NCBI): domain Eukaryota; kingdom Metazoa; phylum Chordata; class Actinopteri; family Moronidae; genus Morone; species Morone saxatilis. Next base: position 2,541,692 of record NW_023339807.1, read on the forward strand.
ACTCTGTGTGTGTGTTCACATGTGTAATTACATATCTGTGTGTCCCTTCATACATGTGAGGCTCTACAGCTGACCTGGCGAAGATAAAACTGAAGGAACACTGGAAATGAGGACGTTTTTCTCCCTGTATAGAAGCAGATCAGTGTCTGAGGTAACTGTGATCCTTCACTACCAGTGATTTATCCAGCTCTGTTGTGGTGCTCACCCCCGGGGCTCGACTCTCCATGTTACAACACAACAATCCATCATCCTGTCAAACTAGAGAGACAGAGCCAAAAGACTATATCCTCTTTCTACCAACTTCTAAACCTGTTTTTCTGAGTACATAATACATACACTCTCTGTTTGTAGCATTCATTATTTGTGTTGTCTAGCTCTATGCACAGGTGTTGTGTTGACTGAGAAAGCATATATATTTTGTGAGTTTTAATTGATTTGATTCGCATCTGAATTTGATGACCCTTAAACGAGAGGCGAGAGAGAGAGAGAGAAACATGGTGGTTCAACATGGCAGTTCAACATGGTGGACTCCATGGAAGGCAACCCGCAGCTTCTGTAGAAATAAGCACTCATTCTAAGGTAATGAAAACACATTTCCTATGAAAGCATACATATGAATATTATTTCATTTCTCACAATAGAGCCTCCTAAATGTTACACACTGGACCTTTAAAGGGGAACTGTAACACTGATTTTACACATCATATTATACAGGTGTTGGGGAGTACTGCAGAAGTGTAAAAAGTTGTATAAACATTTTAGTTTCTCCAGAGGGAGCTATGTGAGGTCTGATCAATGTCCTCAAGTGATGTCACTTGAGTCAACATCAGTTGAGGCTAATGACTGCAACAAAATGTGGTGTTGTTGTCTGGAGTTCTAACCCCAGAAAGACTGCTGATTTTCTTGATGCCAATTTGACATAGTGGCCATCCTGTGTGATGAAGAATGGTGATGTCACGTGATGCTCCAGGGCCCCAAAAAACCTTCCCCATAAGCTTCATATTATGACAGAAGTGGCTGTAAAACACTGGATACATTGTTTTTTTGTGTCACAACTTTGCAAAATGTCTTATTTCACTATCAGAATTTGATCCATATCAGCCGATGTAAGTCACTGGTGCCCATATAGCCTGCACAGAATGCATTCATCCAGGTAATTTCTTTATAGTGGGAAGTGGCTGTTTTGGCCTCATGCACCATCAGTTCATCTTTAACACAAAAATTACGTTGACCAATAGCAAGCTGTTTTAACAGTCCTGGCCTCTGTGGGAACAGAGAGCCTGAAAGTCCAAAACAGAAAAAGCTATTGTAACTTATTAGCTGCACTATGTTTCACACAATTATAAGCAGTCAGTGGTACAAATACATCTGTTAAATAAATTGCGTGAAGCTGCATAAATTCACCAACCAGTCCTGCCAGAATATCTAAAATAGAAAGGGTTCATCCTTTTGCCATGATGAATAAACTGTCTGGCAATCTGTTTGTTTTTATTATGTATATTAAGTACTTGGTATGTAAGTGTTTTGTACAGTTCCAGTGTGTAACATTTAGGAGGATCTATTGGCAGAAAAGGAATNNATATTCATAGTTACTCTATAATTACCTGAAAATAAGAATCGTTTTGTTACCTTAGAATGAGCTCTTTTTATCTACAGATGCCACAGGTTCACCTGCCATAGAGGCCACCATGTTGAATCTCAATGTTTCATTTAACAAACCAAACACTGGTTCTAGATAGGGTCTTTTTGCATTTTTTGTGCATGTCACAGCCACTGTAGTTTCTCCTTCCCTGCAAGATGCTGCTAAATCCTGGTCTTTTAAAGATCGGGCAGTGACACCAAAATTATTAGCATTCATCCTCTTGCGACCACAGGAATCTTCATAGCAATCTGTCCAGAAGTGACCAAAGAGACATGGACTGACCAAGAAACACAGCCATCCACAGTCAAACACAGTATAGTGAAACAGTATAAAATGTGTACTGTCTATTCTTTGAGACACTTTGTTCACCTCAGGATTCTGTGTCAGGTCTGTCTCCATATTGCTCAATGTATATCTTTATTCTTCAACCATTACGTGCTACATGCTGCAGACATTTTCCCCAACAGTGGCATCTCTGCTCCACAGTTTCCTTCTCTCTTTCACTTTACACCTCCACATTATTCACTTTCCCATTTCCTCTACCTTCCCATGTGCCTCTTAAACCAGAGCAGTCAGGTTCAGGTTCCAGCAGAGGAATAATGAGATGTTTGTGAAATACTGCCATGAAGCATCACAAGGCTGTTTGTTTTTCTTTAACAGAGCTGTCAGCAGGCAAGTCTAGAAGAAGTCTAAATTTCAAACACATTTGAAATGATCAGGCCTGTTAGTGATTAAACGATTTACTTTTACATATTTTGCCAGCATAAAATGTTGTTAAATCTATTCTGTTGTTTATCTGTCCTTACCAGTAAAGTATATTGAACATACTGGAGGACTGAGTGGTGTACAGTTGAGTGTTGTCTGTACTTTGTTGAATGATATCATTCACAGTGGGCTCCTGTGGGAAAGGCTTGTCCTAGATTTAGCCCGGCGTTTTGTTTCACTTGATGTTGTTTATGTCCTCTCTCAATTCACTGTGGACTGCTGCCACGGCATCATGTACAGATACTGGGCTCAAGCATAAGGTCAGCACTACAGTGTGTGTCTGTATGTGGTTATCATTGTCTCATTTAAAAGTCATTGATTTAGTTGTCAGCTGTAAGAACAGAGCAGGAGCTGACGTCACTGATTTGTGCTTTCTGGTTGGTTGACGGTGTGTTAGGACCTGCTCACTCAGCATTTAACTGGCCGCTACATTTTGCACCAATTTGTGTGACTTGGATCATGGTGGATTTGATCCATTCAGGTCAAACAGAGTCAGGGTGCTGCTATTGTGCATGTTGGAAACAGAAAAGGCTCTGCTACACTAATGGAAAGGAATCTTAATTAGAATGACTGGTAACACCTGTGTTTACCCTACTATTTCATATCAAAATGGCTGCTGTGAAAAAGGTCTACTATCACATGAATTTGCAGCTCTGATCGGCTTTATGGGGCTTTATAAAGTGACTTTCAGCTCTCTGTGTCTACTGTAGAAACATAGTGGTTAAACATGGCAGACTCTGTAGAAGAGGACCCGCTCATTGTAAGGTAACAAAAACACAAATGATTCTTTATTTTCTGTGATTATACACTAATGCAAAACATACCTTGAATATAATATTCCATTTCTGACAATAGATCCTGCTAAATGTTACACACTGGGACACACGGAATGTGATGTTGCTGCGTTCACACGTTTTGTTATGATCTTATTAATTTAGATTATAGAATGTTATCATTATGATAGGAACAATGGCCCCAACCTTGAAAATAAGAAGTACATTAAAATTAACGGTAATTACAATAAATGAACACACAAAATGTTGGAAAGTTTAAGTATATTCTACTTTTTCTTTCTTTCTTTCTCTCCTTCCATCTTTCTGTAATCATGTGACAATCCTGTTCTGGAGTCTTAATTTCTCCCTCAATGTGTATCCGTACCAGTCTCCTCAGTGAAGAGAGTAATTTAAAGATTTATTAATGTTAAGTCCAGCTTTTTCTCCTTCAGGTCTGTGCAGGTCTCTAGATGGCCGTAATAAAATGAAGGCAGCACTTTGAAGAACAGCACACTGTGACATGTTTGAAGTTCATCATCAGGTAAAATACAAAGGTGTTTTGTGAATGGTGTGTTGAATTAGTTATGCTATGTGCTCTCTGGGCTCAACACTGTGCTTTTTTGCATCTCGCACTGATTCAGTGCGTACCTGATGCATGGGTAAATGATTGTTTTACATCACAAATACATGTTCAGAGAATATGTGGAGTTTGAAAGCTCAAAGAAAGGAGCTCAACATCAAACCCCAGCTGAAAGCTACATATACACTTGAGTGATGACTAAAGTTAAACTGCAGAACACTTGAGTGTTTTGAATTGTTTGTTTGCTCGTCCTACTTCTTTCCTCTCTGAGTGTGTTCACGGGGGACCAACCAAGTCACAGGTAGACAGAATAATAACATGTGGGCAGCCCAAGCAGAAACAAAGCTACTACAACAAAGACAGAAAATGTCCTGAACCAAATCAAACTTAAAGCCAGCTACATAACGCAGAACTAAAAGTAAAAAAAAGGGACATTACAAATATTCAATGCTGTAGAACTCAAAGGCTAGTCTCCATCTAAGGTTCAAGGTTCAAGGTTTTTTTCTACTGTGTAGAGCTGAAACAGCTGGCTAAAGGAAACAAAAAAATCCTTTTTCAAGCAAAAATAACAAATATTCTCTTCTACTGTCTCAATTATAAGTATTTGGCTTTTTTTGTCATATAGTACAAAAAATATCTTCAGCTTTTGGACTTTTGGTCGGATAAAAAGTGCAATTTGACAAAATCACTCTTGGCTCTGGTAGTGTAGGTAACGTTTATGTTCTCTTTGTGTTTCTTGCCATCCAAAATGTAACATCCAAATATCCTAATTTTCAACCACTCGAGCATGGCTCTAGGGATGGCGATGCCATCAAGTCAATCCACTACTTTGGTCCAGACCATTGACAGTAAATATAATGGACAGAGCTTCCAGGTCCACCTGGCATTTGTGGTTTTAAGTAAAATGTCTTGAAAAATATTGGGTGGATTGAATTTGCTACATACATTCATATCCTCCTCAAGATGAACTATAATCACTTTAATAATCCCCTGATTTCCATCCCTCAGGTCCGAATTTGAATTTGCTCAAACAAATTAAAACCATCATTCCATTAGCAAGTATTGCTGTATTTGAGTACATCCTGACTGGGCTGCCATGACTTTGACTTCTTCTGTAGTTTAGCTCTGTCTGTATTTAATGCACAAATAAGTAGAGATGTAATTCATTCTGTCAAAAAAATATTTTTTTAAGTTTTAATATAATTATTATTGCATTAGATGTGATTGATTGCAATTTATAGGACCAGTGTGTAGGATTTAGTGGCATCCATGTGATTGCATATTGCAACTAACTGAAATGACTTGCCTTAACCTAGAGTATAGAAGAAATTACGATGGCCCTAAAACTTGGGGCAAGCGAGAAAAGCCCTGTCTAAAGCCAGTGTTTGGTATGTTTGTTTTGGGCTACTGTAGAAACATGGTGGTTCAACATGGTGTACTAGAAGTTCAAGATCAAGTTCAAGATGTTTATTGTCA
>NW_023339807.1:2547027-2578132 GCF_004916995.1 Morone saxatilis
CAAACATTTTAGGTAAATTTACATATAATAGAGTACAATGTGCTCCTTCCCTCTGAGATAAATTAGTTTATATCTGCTTAACATACACAATATTTGATTAGATAAAACTAATACTCTTAAATCAGTATAACAACAGTAAGAAGAACACTGAATGAGCAAGGTTTCTTGTTTCTTGACTTGGTCTTGAGCTCATTTAGACTCAGTGTTGACTTGGACTTGAGCCTGTAGAGAAGGGCTGATCTGTCTCATCATGGACAGGTGGTGCCGAAGATGGAAGCTGATATGAAAGAATAACAGGGAGTAGGCCTGTACTGTCATGGTCGTGGCATGTTGATTCAGTGCGAGTCAGTTTTATTTATATAGCCCAAAATCACAATTAGTTTTGGGTGGATTTACACTCTGTCCAACATATGGTACTCTCTATGCTTAAACCTTCATTTTCAAAACCCCAAATGATTCCAGGATGGACAGACATTTAGCAGATATCATGTTATGTCGGGTCATTTGATTGTTTCCCACCCTATTTGCCTGACAATCAAATTTAACTTTAATCAGGAATAAACACATAACACAATGAATTAAAAAGACGGTGCTCAAGTTACAGTTGTGATTGATTACATTAGTATCCAACCAGTTGGGGTCCAGCCCCTTCAGTAATATGACCTCTGGATCAGTCAGTGTGTCAGCACTGAGAGGGGGAACTTGTTCTTTTTCTGTTGCTGCTGACAGGAACTTGTGGAATGCTCCTGTACAGAGATAAGATGTGCAGCATGCATCTAATTTTAGCGACAGATTAAGAAAGTGACTTTAAAATTCCAATACCTAAATACAGATATATATATATAGATATATACAGAACTCTTCCGGCAATTCTGTGGGAGGTGAACCTCAGACGCAGGAGGAGAACTGTGCAAACTCCACACAGAAGGCAGTAGAATTCGTTATGAAAAATATTTTTCTAATTAAGATGATTGTAAACTTATATGAAGACAATATTGTCAGTATCAGTGGTAGAAGTGTGTGAATGATAAAGTAGATCATACATTGTTAATTTAGTTAATTAACCAAACATGGCACTTGTGACCACCTTTCTTTAAGCCTGATTTACTGAGCCAAGGCCTCAATTTCAAAATATAACTTTATGTAATCTCGGATTCTTACTGTGGCAAAATTACCAACATTTTGAGTATTACAGTAGTAATACATTACTAACTTGTACTTGTCGTCCTCAAGTTACAGTTTCCAATGTAGGAAAGTAAAGTACCACATTAGACATATAAAGTAGCACGAAATGGAAATACTCAAGTACAATTTGAAGGTACTTGTACTTAAATACTACCTCAGTCTACCTTTACACTTTTTGATCTTTCATTATTCCATCTTTTATAGTTTGTGTTTTATACAACATGACTGGTTCTGAAATTCTAAAACAACCAAACAGTGAACCAGAAGTTTGCCACTGGTGGAAATCTGTTACAGGTAATTTTCAGCTAAATTGGTGTGATATTATGTTGACATAGTGCTATAAAAATGGACTTGGACTGGATTTTGACTGATTGTCAAAGCCACATGTTATAATTGTTATAAATACCATGAATTTGTACAATCAGTGTAACTTGTACCTAATTAGTTTTTTTGTCTCTACCTCCTCTAATATGATATCAATCTTCTCTCGCAAGAATGATACTCTTCTTGATCTTTTGTTTCCACTTCCTGTACCTTTCCTTGTTTGTTCCCACGTGTGTGTGTGTGTGTGTAGAGCTCTCTTCTTCTTTGTTGGAGAGTTTCCGCTTCTTGACACAATCTTACACAGGAATGTAAATGTGATGAGTGACAACACCTGCATGAATAGTTGACAGTGGTTCCTCAGAAAGCTTATAAGAACTGTCACTGCGAGGGATTAGGTTGTTTGTCTTATTGGCAGATGCTATTATCACCCAGGTTTCTGTAGCCAACCATGCTATTTGCACCCAGGGTGGAACAGCCAGTGTGGCCATTTAACCTGCATGGCAGAGACAAACCATGATCTTTTACAAAATCTAACCGTGCCATGCTGGGCTGGTGTGCCAGAATTCAGCCAAACCAGCACATGTGTATGGAAAAACGCCACTAGTCGCTCCTTATACCTAAAACAGGGGTGAGGTGTAAATAGTCAAATAGCTGCCTTGTGACTATCCTCAGAGGGTGCAAATAGACACTGTGGTTTTTTTTAAATTGTGTTTAAGGGCAACGCATTGCTTGACTCAGTCGGTCCATCATCCTTTGTTTGGATGGTCAGGGATAATCTGGGCTTTACCTGAATCCTGAAGCCTTTGTTTTTAAGGCTCATCATCACACAGGTTGCTTTTGGAGGAAGCCCAGCATGCTGTGCATGTTCTCCCAGTGAGATAGAAGTGTGTGTGCGTGTGTGTGTGCTATCCCCTCTTTAAAAAAAGCCAAAATGACTGCAGTCTCTCAGCGGACAACACTGATTGCATGTGTGGAGAGAAACCAGACAAGACTGAAGATATACTTTGCAGTGGCTTAACCACAATGTGTGTGCATTGGTGCTTATGTGGTGTATGTGCATGCATGAGTATATTGGTGAATGAGTGCGGCTTTGTGTGTGGCAACTGTCATGTGAGAGTAGAGAGAAATTAACTCTGACCAGAATTATAGTGTATTTCTCTCTCTAGAAGTGATGCTGACACAACCCTCTAATTACTTTGACTAAATGAGTCTCAGGGCGGAAGCCTGAATGAAAAAGCTGGGATGTACTACTCTGCTAAACCTCTGCACAGTGCCATCTCTGTGTCACCATAAAATTGTTGGTAGTTACATGTTGCAAAATTTCCCAAAACACAAGTAGAATAGAGTGAAACAACAGAGAAACAACAGAGGAGTGTGCAGAGTCATAATCATTGTTGTACAGTAAATCAAAATAGAGCAGTTAAACAATAAGCAATCAATCTGTAGTAGGCAGGAGCCAAACGCTCCAGTCTAAACAATCTGCATACACCAAGGCTGGATTACTGATCGGGCCAGTGCCCCAGACGTCTAACATCAGGGCCCTCAGAGCACACAGAGCAAGGTGACCATAAGCCCCTGGGTGCATATTCCGCAAGTTAACCACTAGGGGCCCACAGATTCCTCACTGTTAAAAAATATCTGTAAGTTTACAGTGTTTTTCCCATTTATTTTACAGATATTTTCTGTATTTCTTTAATACCTTAAAATATAAATGAAAATATGTGAAAAATCTGTATTATGTAAGTATTGCTTGATTGAAGGAAATATGCCTTTTTCACATAAAAAGACATTTAAATACATTTACAGATCTATAATCTATATTTACTGTTTATTTATTGGATTCAACTGTTAAATTCAAGATTAATACTTTTAATATTTTTTATAAATTATGCTAAATTTGTGACAATAAACAGTAAAAAGTAATATGTTTTTCATCTGCGTATAAGCATTGGTAAACTGTCAAAATAGTTTTTATCACTGAAAACAGCGATAATTACTCTATTAATCAATTTCACAGATGGTGACTTATTACAGTTGTATAACTTGAAATTTATGGGAATGATGGGATAGCTGAGAAACATACTTCATGCCACTTCTGCATAAGTCAGTGCCCCCACAGTCAAAAACATCTAGAAACACCCCTGATGAGCAATAGCAGCTGGTTTAACATAAATGGCATCACTCTTTAACAATAGGTCTGTCTATGTTGGGATCCTTTTCATAATGTTGTCAGACAGTGACGTTCTACTTTGTGGATGCACTTTGACATACTTTGTCCCCAAGGATTAGCTTACTTTGCTGCCATAGCAGCCCATTTCTCGAATATTTTTATATTTATCTCAGTGAGTTAAGGATTCATTTCAACCATCCAGCATTGGTGAGTGTTTTGAAAAATGAAAAGACTAACAAAGACAAACAAACAAAGTTTTGTTGAGTTTTATTTTGCTTCTGTCCAGTTTGTGAGTTTAACAGTCACGTGCTAGGTAAAATTACTGGTTTTGTCAATGGAGTCTGGTTGGTGGTAGTGCCCATTTCTTTTAGTGGAGAAGCTTGTGCTGTAGTGCGACATCTAGTGGCACTGATTGTTTTATATATAACCTTTAAATTAATGAAGCTCAACCATGTGTTTACACAGACATCTAGTGCTCTCACTCACACACACACATATACACACACACACAGGCATATTGTAATCATTGAAGACAGTGAGATGGCAGGGCTGCATTCTTCCAGCCCCGCTGAGCCTTGCCGAGCAGAGTAGCAGAGAAATGTCTTAGATCACTGTACTCTGACATGTTTGGCTGACCTGATAGGAATTCACTGATAAGAAAGAAAAGATACAGCACACTGAAAAGGCCAAGCCAAGGGTGTGAGAAAGCACACAGGAGTGTCAGGTTAAGCAAAAACAACACAAACAAGCCACACTCACATTACAGCCGCTGCATCGCACACATCTGAGCTAAGCATTTCTATATGCGGTGCTCAATGCTATATTATATGCTACACACAAATTTTCCTAATGACTACCTGTGTGATAAGACCAAATGGCAGTCAGTGCATGGTGAATGATTGAGTGTGAGCGTATGTACGTACATGCACAGAGTGTGTGTTGGTGAGGATGTGGAAAGCGGAGCAGCGTTGAGAGCGTTGATTGGATCTGTCAGCGGAGCCAGTCACTGACAGAGAGACAGAGAAACCTGCCCAGTGAGCCATGGCTCCTCGGTGTCTCCTCAACTGGAATTCCTGGGAATTCCAGCCAGCTCAGATTGTTATCAGATCCGAAGACACCCTGCCACTCAGCCAAATTATTTTGTTCTTACTGTGCAAGATACACTGTGTACCAGAAATAAATTAATCACTTACAAATCACACAGTGTTGATTTTTAAGTCCTAATAAATATTTTTTTTTTTACTTTAAGTCAATAACATATATTATAACAGTATTATATTTACCACAAGAATGTGTGGTGGTCTAAACTGTTCAAACAAAGTACTGTCCAAAGGAAATGTTAATTGAAATTCCTTCAGCACTGAGGAGACATTTTAACCACAATAACAAAGTCTTTTAGGAGAAATCTCCTGCAACCTCCAAGAGGAGCTTTTTTGACCTGACCATCTGGATCTGAGGTGTGGTGCTGTTAAACTTGCATGAACTGTGCATAATGACCACTAGGATGGAACATGAGGAAGTGATCTGGGATACCAGAGTACTTTGGGCCAACTCTCAGCAGACTTCTCCCGTGTATGGACTCAAACCCTCTCTTGTCTAAGTGGACAGAGTTGCTCTGATTTAAGAGCTGTCAAGGATAAGTCTGATGATATTTTATATATTTTCTATGAACAAATTCCATGAAAAGACCAACAGCAACAGTGACTCATCCCTGTGTGTATCAAAGCCTGATATATCTTCTTCCTCTGTGCGACAGAGCTCCATTATTGTACAAAACTGTTAAAAACACATCAATGAGACACATTTTTGCACTGGGTGACATGTAGTTTATTTTGACTCAATCCCGCACACACTCTCCTGTTGCCTTAAATATCCACTTGAGCACCAAATGTATATTAATCCGCAAGTGTAAATAGAAAAAACAGGGCCATATTTAGCTCCTTTTTTTTTTTCTTACTGTTTGGTTCCTATAAAGACGTAACCCTTTAAAGATCCCCTACAGACATGTATTAAGACATATACAAATAGTCTGCTTGGAACAATAATGTGACTGATAGACAAAAAACATAATTTCCACATTAAAATCCTTAAAGTCATCTACTCCTTCTAGCTCATCAAAAACTCTGAATATAGAATCTCTGAAAATGCTAATATTGTTCATTTCTAAAGTTTCCCTGCTGGACGCAAGATCAGATTTCCAGTGAGCACAGAGAAACCTTCCTCTGTCAAACTCTACACATACATCATTCAAACATCACGCTGTAGGAACAAGAAGAAACACTGATTTTAGCATGACAGCAGTAACCAAAATATAGAATATCATCAGCCTTATCGGTTTCTTGCACACACAGGATTTCTTTGGATTTGGTTTTGTGACATTCCCAGTCCTAGTTTAACAACTTCAGCTGATGTGGGCAGCAATTCAGATGTTTGAAATCAGGCTGCCTTCATAGTTTTCCAGTTTGTCACGTTAGCCCAGGCGGTGTTTTTGTTGGCCAGTTGTGATGTGATTGCTATTGACTCACTACTGTCAGCATAACTGTAATTACACAATGTCATCAGTCATGAAACAAAAATGAGTGTGCACCATTACAACAATGTAGCACTTGAAAGCTCCACATCTGATTGTGATTATGAAACTCCTTTAACGATCTGAAAAGAGAGCATTGTTCATACCGGTGTTTTTTGGCAATATATGAAGCCAATGTACTAAAGCCCTGTTATATTTACAGCTGCCCCATCAACACCAACACTTCCTTACACATACACAATCCAAATACACATTTATTTCTACCACAGCTATGCTCTGTAGAAGAAGTAAACCCTTTTTCCACAATATGGTTGGTCAGATGCCCTTCTCTGTTGTTTCCCCCTTTCGAATTGTGGACACACAGGGCTTCTCCGTCAAGTTAGCTTGAAAATATGTAACATCTGCGACTTCTGTAAAGTAAACAAGAGGACTTATGCAGCATCAATAAGACTTTCAAAATAAAGCTTACATGGTTAAACGTTGTAAAGTTGTCACAGTTTGGTTTGATTTAGGCATGAAATTTGGTGATGTACTTAATTTAAGTTATGTACCTGATGTGTCTTTGGTAAATGAATAAAATGTAATTTATGTATGTTACTTAAAGGACCAGTGTGTAGGATTTAGAGACCGCAACTCTCTCACTTCATTCTACTTTTGCAAGCATGAAGAAGAAACTATGGTGGCCCTATCTAGAGCCAGTGTTTTGTTTATCTGGACTACTGTAGAAACATGGCAGTTCAACATGGCGGCCTCCATGCAAGGCAACCCTTATTTTCAGGTGATTATACACCAACGAAAACATACCTATGAATATTACATTCCTTTCCTGACAATAGATCCTCCTAAATGTTACACACTGGACCTTTTAAATTGTTTACTTTTGATGTTACTCGGGACACAAACAGCAGTCTACTGGGTTAAAGGCCTGTGTTTGTTTGAGCCATCCATCCACCCCTCGACCACCATACAGACTTTCTCACTCTTTATACTACATCAGCTGACTATGATGGTGGGCACATCCAGGAATATCTCTAAAAGCATAACTAGAGTGTCATATTTTGAAGCCAACATCCTACTGCCCCAAAACTTCAGTGCCAAATGAGCATTAATTCACTGCTGAAAATAGTTCCGAACAAATGCACTGCTTCCTCCTGTTTGAGTAACATCTGATAAAAACTACAAGTCTTTAAAAAATAATAAAAGCTATACATTTGTCAGCCTTTTGTAAAGATTTTCATCTCAGTACTAACAATTGGGCTTTGGGTTGAAAGCCACAGACAGGGTATGGGACTAAAACATTGCTTTGTGTTTTACTGACAATAGGAATAATACAGAATAACACATTTGAGACCCCCCTCAGCCATAAACATTAAAAAGTTAGCCAGAGATTCCATCCAACTCACAGATATAATGTTAATTAGCTGCTGAAACTAAGGCCCCCTTTTTTAATTAGTACAAATTTTTACTTTGCCACCTTTACAACTGTAAACTGCATACGTGCAGCAGTGCACTGTGTACAGAGTATAAGTTCATGTTCATTGATGGAGTGTGTGTGTATGTGCACATGTATGTCCTCACGGTTCCCACTAATGATGGCAAAACAATCAATCACTGTTGGAGGCGTACGCTTCTAATCTATAATTCAAAGGCACCTCCACAACATTTTGACATGCCTGCAGACTTTTGAGGTGCGCACATGTTGCTGTGGCAACCCACCCGTTGCAGTCTAACTGATCAGTCAACAGATGAGAGGATTGGAGAACAATGCTTGTTTGTGCTACCAATCCCTTCTCTGAAATAAAAATAAGTGGTTTGATATAGTCAGTTTTAGCGCTATTGAAAGGGACATATTCACCTATGATTCACCTTTAACACATGGTGATCTTCCTAAGTGACCCATCATCCTTTCAAACCGACAACCTCTCCCATCAGTGCATGCACACTATGTTGTTGTAAAAGTCAAGCCTCATTACATTCTTAATTTTTCTTTGGTCTCTGAGCAGCTGAATGAGTTTACCTGTAATGGATTCCATTTTGGAAAGACAAATGAAAAGAATCCAAACACATGAAGCAACATTTTAAAAATTGTTTGCGGATGTGATTTGTATACACTCCAAGATTTTTATCCAGGTGTACCTTTGATAAAACTGACCGACAAAAGGGAACATTTACTCCAAACATGCCTTCGTCTTCCCAGCTGCATACTGTATGTAAAGACACCACTGAATGACTGATCCAGCCTTCCTGTCTATCTGGCAGCAGATCTGTTAGTTCAGCTGCTAGGTTGACTTGGACAGAGGACTTGCCTCTGGCTTCCCTCTCTACCTTTGTGCCTTTCTCATTCACTATGGACATATGCATCAGCACATCTGGAAGCAGCCCCGGAGCTTACAGGCCAGCGCTATAATAGACACCTGACCTCAACATCGACAGGAAGGACATATCTAATAACACCATAATTGTGACTATGACATGAGAAAACGCATATGACACAGGATTATTTGCAGTGGGCATACGTTTCAACCCTAGATCATTATGGGAGTCAATTTCGGCTGTCATTCAGCTTTAACCTTGTGGTGCATATATACAGGTCACCTTCTGCCAGAGATCACTGATTCCCAACCAGAGGTACAATTACCTCATGGAGTAGTGACAGCAGCAGTGTGCGAAAACTATCTGATAGTAAGCGAGCAGAGAAGTCTATAGTTAGCTAAAAGTAATAGATAGTTGAAAAAGCTAAAAAAATGTCTAAATTATGGAAAGAATTATCTAAAAATGAATTAATGGTTAGATTAGATTAGGTTAGGTTGTTGAAAGGGTTAAGAAAAAAATGTATATATTTAAACAAAATTAACGGTAATGGTAATTTAATAATGGTCAAAGTAGCCAAGAGTAATGGATAAATAGTTGAAAAAGTTAGCTAAATAATTATTATATTATTAAAATAAATGATAGTTTCTCTTCATTTCTGCTTAGTAGTTACTAAAATACCATATTTGTTTCGAAAATTTTTTGTGTGCCATCTTTTGTTTGCATTGACTGATTGATCGGCCCCCAATATTTGCGCTAAAAGTCATATATTGTTGTAGCTCAAATGCATAAACAAAGTTCTCTTTTTTTGTTGCTAAAATTGTTTCCTTGAGTAACATTTTCAGTTTATTTTTGATCTGCTATGGTGCATTGTTTTCCTCAGCCACCATAACTTTGTGTACAAGTGGGTGTGTCTTGGAGAGGCGTGGTTTGGATTCTGCAGCCGCTAACTAATTCTGATAGCGGGCAAGCTTAATGGGTGGGGTTTGTAACGTCTGTATGGCCGCAGCGGACTCTTCTCAGTGATTATAAAATCTTATCATAATTAACCCATTTCCAGAGCAACAACAAAAACAAAACCAAATCTGTAATCGTTTATGATTACTGAAAACAAACACATCACGTCACATTTGCATGTGTAAACTACGGCCAAAATTTATTCAATCTAACTGCATCTTTTGGACTCTATTACAAAGAAAAAACTGAGCAATAAGCTTAATGGACAGGATAAGCTCTTTATGCAATATTTACTCTTCATCTATACATCTCCATTACAAGGATGTATCATAGATTCTTTACATGTTTAAGACAGGGCTGAAGACTTTGCAATGTAAGAGAAGTCAAACCTGCTTAAATCAGTTTGTGAGGAGATGAGGTCTAAAATCATATTTACATTATTTCTTTTCATCTCTCTTTTATATTATATAACACAAGAAAAATCAGGTCAGTTTTCTCCATTGTACCATCTGATCTGATCTGGCTTCTACATGAACTCTGGCTTGCATTCATTTCTTTAAGAGACATTCAATAGTTCTTTCCTTATCAGCAACTCCAAGAAAAATCCCATTACGTTATCAGGGCGGTACTGAACTCTCTTGGGTAACCTGAGTGCATACACAGTGCAGATCAGGTTTGATTTATAATGACAGTAATCATTTTAGAACTTGAGAGTCTTCCAGTTATGATTTGGTGTTGGTATGATTTTAAGCTGTCTTTTCCTGCTCTTCGCTGTCCTAACAGAAGCTAACTCAATAAGTAGAGTAATAGGAAATGTCACGTGTCCCATCGGTTTATCTTTAAGGACAGTTTTAGTCCATCTCAGTTCAAGAGGTCATTGTTAATTCACACAGAATTCTTTATGAAATTGATTTAAAAAAGAAACTATTATGCAGCAGCTTGGGCATAAAAATTCTGCACCACACACCTGAGCACCATGATTTATTAACCAGTTAGCTGAACTCAGGTCTCATTAGTGTTATTCAACTTGTCAGTCACTGAGGGTTCATGTATTTTAAGGCTGAACTGAAACAGATCAGCCAACAGTATAACCAGTCTGGTCTTGCAAAGTTTGCAGTATCTATGCATAGACTGGCAGAAGTTTAAACTGAAATTTGAACTCTTTCTTAATTCTCTTAATTTTACTGCTTTTTGTGTAAGTGGGCGATGACATAGAGATGTGTCACTAGAAAAACATCTGTTAAAAAAACCCTGATTGTTTTCCTTTCGTACGCACCACATTTTTCTAGCAGTTTTTAGATGCACATCAAAGCTGAAATATTCTCAACTTTGTAGTGCAAGGCTCTTTGCCAAGGTGTTTTTGAAGCGTCCGCACCCTAGGGAAAGTATAAAGTATAAGGATACTACAGTTAGTGTGCATATAGAACCTTTTTTAGAAGAAGATAAAACAGTTTTTGGACAGTTGAAGAAACAAGGGAGGGTCCCATTTACTGGCACATAGCCCCAAGAAAGGAAGGGGTGTGAAACTATACTGAAATATGGTGATGAAACTTGATAGAATAATGACATCTACATTTCTAAATACAGTGCATCAGTGTTCTGTTGTTGGAAGCCGAGTAGCGTAGCTTGCTTATGTTAACCGTGACTCCTACTTGATATACTATTTGTTCATGTTATTTTAAAGCCACTTTCAGCCATCTCATTCGTTGTATGGAACCAGCAGGTATGCCAATGCAGGGATGGAAAAAAAAGTTAACCAGTCTCAACCCCTGCTGCAACACAATATCATCACACGGAGGAGCCAGATTCTTTCTGTCAGGATATAGTGAAAGTTCAGCAAATGTAATATTTTTTGTAAAAAATGACCCCCTGCAGCTTTAAATGGTGGATGAATATAGTGTTCCAGAGTTTGAGTTAATTTAATAAAATGTTGTGTGGTAGTTTTAGTCAGCTTGTCATAGTATATGCTCTTGTTTTCAAAAGTGTCCTTGTGACAATGGCAGCAATGCATGGAACTGGAAATAGCACTGAGGCTATGACTTGTACCCTTGTTGAGTTGAAAGGTATGTGTTAATTCATCTGACCTTCGCAGGGCTGCAGAAGGACAAAAACAGAGTCACTGAAGGGGTTAGGGTGCCAAACTGATCTGGCAGAAGTTCAGAGAGACTTGATCTCTGCTACAAAGCAGGCCAACGGAAACCAATTTAGCCCACCCAAGGTCATGGCTTCTAGGCAGCTAGAGACACAGAGCTCTCTGAAACCTCCACAATCTCCCCCAATACTAATCCCCTCTATATTTACAATGGAGAATAAAGATTTTCAAATGTACATTTTTACATAACATACAATGCTGCTCAGTAAATACAAGGAACCATGCGTTTCTCAAGTACGATTTGTTAATCTCATATTGAATTTAAACCTACAGTACATGTTTCCGTATTCTAAGGTTCTTATTCCATTCTTTAACTGTTTAATGCAATGACTCTGTCAGTGAACTGTCCTTAGTCACTGTGGTTCCTGAGTGATGATGTGAAATGGAGAGTGAAGCAGCAGTTTCCCAGACACACACACACCACAACAAACATACTGGGATCAGCAGACAGCAGGGTGACACATAACTGATGGCCATTAATGTACTCAGTCCCTTTCAGCCGCCCTCGGAGGCTGTAAATACTCATTACACACAAAGTAAAGTGTTAGGAGTTATACTGATGATTTTTATATGCAGATGAAAAGATATCGTTCTTAGGCTGGCAGTAGGGAAAAGGTCATTATCATCCATCACCTTGCCAAACAGAAAATGAATGTTTATTCTGCAAAACAAAAATTACATTAAATGGCAAAGGTTGTTTTAGTATCATGTCTGGGCATGGCAACTGCAGTATGGCTAAAGGTTATTTATATGAGAATATTAATAAAGTGGCAAAAAGCTATTTGCTGTGCTATTAGACGTCCACATGTTTCCTATTGCAAAATAAGGCTTTGCCAGTAAGAAGTAGGACAATGACAAGAATCCACATTAGCTTTCCCACTCAAAACTACTAACACTAAGTGTTCACTGGAATCCAACTTGGAGATGCTTTTACAGGAATAGAATTTGTGGTCTCTGCGGTGGATGATGCCTATTTTTGGACAACACATTTTCCTATGGAATTCCTAATGTAACAGAGGTCATGTTGTTTTATAATTTAAAAATATATATACAAGAAAGAAAAGCTCCTCTGTTTGTAACCAAGGTGATTATATTGGGTCTTGAAGTGGTCACTACTTCAACACATTTGACGGTGTTTAGAAAGTTTTGTGAAATACTACAGAGAAATTGAGGCCAGACAGATCCCCTGTTGTTTGGTTTTCTTAGAAGTGGAAATATACTGCCATTATTCTCTTTCAGTACATGTATACGTAGACACAGAAGTCCAGCTTGTTGAATTACTGAGATTGGGAAACACCAGGAGCATATTAAATGTATAATTAATTTGTGGCAGAATATTCATCCCAACTGCTGCAATGGGACCCGAGAGAGACGGGAAGTGTGTTCCAGTTTTTCTGACTGAGCTCAGTAATGAATCCAAGTCATGTGGGGTTAGTTGTTAAGGATGGACAGGAAGGCAAAGAGAATCCACTGCAAAAAGATAAGAACAACAAAATCAAAGGCAGGCATTAAAAAGGTAAAAAGCTTTTATTATACTGGCAATTACATGGTAAAATTCTGCCAATGTTGGTCATTCAAATATCTCAAAAATTGTTGGATGGATTGCCATGAAATTAGGTCCCTTCAGGAACCAAATATCTGCAATACTAAAGACAGCAGCCACTGCTGTACTTTCTATTTAATTCTAGTAGTAGACTAGACGTTGGAAAATAAATTAGTCATATTTAGAACAATGTTACTGTATTTGTATTTGGACTATTGACACCAAGGTACTAGCCTGTCGTTTACCCCATCAGCCAACACCAGAACTCACGTCGCCAAGCTACAGCCAGACGGCCAACTTTAGCTTACGCTGTTAGCTTGATGGATGCCACTGCTTTGCATCACTCTTGGCTAGTAGAGAGCAATCATTAGTTATACATCCTTTCCTTTGTACCTTGATTGCTGGCTAAAATTGAAAGCAGTTGTCTTATTACATAAGTTAGTATCATGGATCACTTTAGCTGGTGAAGTTATTTTGCAAGCTAGTCAAATAACCACTCAGAAAGTTGGGGAAGGTCTCATTTTTTAATTTATGTTACAACGTGTTCTCAAATTGGTAATAAAAAGTGATTAATACATAAAAATAATATGTAAAATGCGTCAAGGTCTTGAATATAACGATTTTTAATCACTACTGTGTCTCAGTTTGTCACAGAGCTGTTATAATCTTACTCTTGTTTCCTCTATTTCTTACAGTGTGGTTGTGCTACAAAGGAATTTTTACTGTATGTATAAGAGGAGTAATGATCACAGCAACCAATAAGTCTTGCGTGAGACTTGTGTGAGTAAGCCTATTGTATTAAGACAGACTTGAAAAAATCTGAACCCTTTAAAATCCCAAATTAGGCTACAGCAGCAAGAACAACCATCTTCCAAGCACCGATTTTTAATTTTAAAGCCTGCCAGCTAATTACAAACAGCTAAATAGGAAACAGGTGAGATTACAGGAAACTATTTCTAAAGACTGGTCACCAGATGGCTACAGTCAATAGCTAAAGGTTATAAATGTACTCTTCCACCTGGTAAGTATGACATGTACCTCAAGTTTAGACTAATTTGGTAGACTGATAGGAAACAAATTTATTGACAAGAGTTCATAAAAGTGAGGTTGTCTACATTTTGTAGAGAATCATCAGCATTCAGTATGATTTTCTAATGAAAGTGAGAGTGGTAATTGCAGGTTGAATCATTGCCATGGTCCAGTGACATTGCAAATACGAATAACGGACAGACAGTCTGGTCTGCTGCCATGATTTAGCATCTGTCATTGGAGGAATGTGTTAAGTAGTACTGCATATAACACTTGATCGCACATGATATAAACAGATGATCAACTCTAGACTGACTGATACTGGAGTTTTGTGGTTACTGATACATTGGCCAAGTGTTTTAACATGAACAACGATCTTGATCTCGATTCCTCCAGATTTGTTTGGGGTTTTGGTTTTTTGGGTATCGTCACCAGTTCACAGGGATTTCAAGTAGAGTTTCAAGAGTTTCAAACAAAACTGAATAGTGTCCTGAAAAGTATGCCCTCTTCCAGCAAGTCTGTTAGTGTTTAAGAATTATTTTTATACTGCTCGTACCCTGAACTGGAAAAAGACATAACGTGCCCCACACAGGGAGGCTAAGCTTCAAGCTTTGTGTTTTTTGTTGTTCCAGCTCCAACTTCCACACACAGACATACGTTTTCACAGTTTTTCCTTTAACAACATTTTTTTCCTTTGATATGATCCGGGGTCAGGCCCCCCTGTTGCTATAAAGACACTATAAAGCAGTGGTTGCTGGTGCCAGTTTGGCACGCCATATCCCCCTGAAACCAAAGCCTGAGCGCTGCAGCCTCAGTTGCCGAGATGCTCACTTGTGAAATGCATGATTATGCAAACCAGGCTGTTTACCTTGGATTACAATCAATATCTAGGTGCCCTGTGAGATTTGTATTAAAGGGAGCGGCAGCGGGCGGCTTTGCCCTGTGAAGTGGGCAACGGCTGCGTGGAACAGCGAGCAGGACTGTGAGTGCCAGATAAAAGATGAATTATAGATATCCAGCCCCAGGGCTAAACGTGGAGGTGGGTGTGGTGGAGTGGGAGTGGGGGTTCACGGGGGAGGCAGTGCATGTCTTGAGTAATGACTCTCAGTGGTAGAGCTTGAAAAGGTGAAAAGGTTGGCATATGTGTATAAAGCAGATAAATTACAGGATGTATTTTGTAGGTATGAGGGAGAGATGCAGGCGCACGGCTCACTTATCATGCTGTGAATTATTTTTTTTTAAACGGTTCAAGAGACTGTTAAAGATGTGTCAGGGACAAGGATTTTCTCCGGTAGAACAGAATTACAATTTGGAGCTGCTCAACTTCAAACACATTGCAATACCTCAGAGAGTGACGGGCATGTAATTTCAACACTGTGTTAGATGTGCTGGCTCCAACTCTGATGCTGCAGCTGTGCAAAAGTTGTTAAATGTATACCAGCTATTAGAATGACATGAGTTTCAGTGAGCTCTGCACAGGATGGTGTAGGCCAAATTCCCGGGTGAGCTTCCGTAGCTCAACTATGAGTCTTTGATTTCTCTTTTTCCTGCAGCCTCGCATAAGAGACTCATGATGTTAGTTTCTTTGGAATGGTTACGATGATGTAGCACAGGTTGGTCTTCATCCACATTTCAGTGTACACCTTTGTGTGCATTTTCTAATCTGTGAAAGACTTTTTACCACACTAATTACATAGATCACTTCCAACTGCACATTACAAATACAGACTGAAGGAGGAAGTGTGCTGTGGGAGGTAGCCATTTAAAGGAGAAAAGCCACCAGGCAGCGTGAAAACCCAGTGTAAATTCTGAATGAATGCGCCTGTGGATGTACACATAACATGTAGCCTCATTCTCACTACTGGACACTTTTTTCCTTTTTTCCATTTTTCCATAGAGCTTATTTTTTAGTCTCTAGTTTAATATAGAAATATGCTACAGTGTTTTGTCTGTACCATTCATTTGCTATGGCCAGTTAGGTTCATCAGCTCCTTTCAGCAGAGGTGCAGGCAGGCACATCAGGTCAGCATACTGAGTCAGAAAGTCATATTGTGTATATGTATTTTTTTTTATCAGATTTTATTTAAATAGTAAATTATATTTCCCTGTGTTCCACTGTGGCCAGCAGGGGGGACTGCAGCCCCTCAGCACCTCTTCTCCCGTACTAATGGCACAAAAGCTGCTACAGAGCACAAAACAGATGCGTATAAGAAACCTTGAGACCATATAAAACCTTTTATAATTATTTTTAGAATTTATTCCATAAAACTTTAATTAGAAGCAGGGTCCAAATTGGATGCAGGCCCCCTTTACTAGCCTGGTGTGGCTACACATTTTGACAAATAAACTCAGGTCTCAATTATAGGTCTGTTCTGGATTTTATGGAAATTCTTTGGACGTATAAAACCTCTTGAAGCCCATCAGGTCATCCAGTAGAGTTCTGCAGTTCAGATCAACTACACAAATATAAATGTTTTCTCAATATGGACATGATATCAGTTTTATTCTCAACAATTCAATCGTTAAGTTCATTATACAGAAACCATGTGCACCACCAATCAAACAATTAAATGAATTATTCATAGTTGAAATGATTCATAATTTTTGCACAAATAATATTCATACTGGCTTAATTAAATCATTTGATACGATTTCCCATCTTTTTTGTGCAAAAGGAATTAGGCCTGTCGAAATAAAGACAGTTTGAGTTCAGTGATTGAAGCAAATAAAAGCCCAGGCTATTAATTGAAGTTTCACAGTAAATACTAAATGAGTAGCATTTGAGTACCAACAAAATGCTGTATGCATTTTCCAAACTGACATCTTCATGAACCTCAGGTAGCACCTCAATCATAATACAAATATAACTCACTTTACTTTATTATTGTTTTCATCCCAGGTCACCCCATATGTATGCTGCCCTGCTAAACCCCTTGGAGTCTCATACAGACACACAAGGTAGCCTTTAACATCTGTATGAGACGCCTTTTTAACATGTGGTTAGTGCAGTATGGTCAGGTTTACGAAAAGGTTATGATTTGGGTCAAACACAAGTCACATACCTAATGTTATGTAATTTAAAATTAAAATGGTTTGACCCCTGTCTCCTTCTTATGCATTCTTTTCGCTCTGTATACTAGCATAAAAATCTTGCCACTGAAAGACTGTAATGTAAATGGAAGCAATTTGTGCTTATTACAAGCAATGGAAACTCAGTTATTAAGATAGAAATATTTTGGTCACTTTATTGAGCTGAATTTAAGAATGTGTACCTTAATAGAAAGTAAAATAATTAGCAAAGCATTATTATCGAAGCATTCTTATGTTTACATATTTACTGCTGCTTCATTCCCAACACTGGGATAAGACTACTTTCTGCAAGTGGTCTTAATCTTAAAATAAGGAAAATAATCTGGTTCCTCTGATATTATGCAAAACCATTGTTGGAATTTGTTAAATCCAGCTCAATATTAGCTGTAATATCTTATTGAGACAGTTAGTTAGACCAGATTACTTTTCTAATGCAAAACATCCTTGATTATTTTTCTTTTTAGACAATAAATAAGACTCCTTTTCCAGAAACAAGGCTTTTTTACTTTCTTTATATTCCTTTTTTTGCAGTGTGGGGCAGACAAATACCACAGAATAACTACTGCTCAGATAAATGGGGCATTGCTGCTCTGACTGTAGATGGATAATAATATGCAATGATTACCTATGCACAGCAGACCGAACTGCTGCAGCATTAATGCTTTCGACGTCTCACATGTGCAGAGCAACACTCATCGCTGTTTCACTTCCCACTGTGCCTGTGTGAGGCCTGCGCAGGGAGACAGTGTGATGATTGTTGCGGTGTTCTGCTGTGCACAGATTATATGATGTGTGTGTGTGTGTGAAAGAGAGAGAGAGACTGGGAGATTTTCCAGTGGTGAGGAAAAAGCTGAGCTCAGACTTCAAAGGTGTGTCAGGGCAGCGCTCCACCAGCCTGCCGTACATGCCAGCTCTGTGTGGCCATGTAAATTTCATCTATCTATCTAGTTATCCATCTAGCCTCTTGCACATTTTTACACTTGCATACAATTCTCTAAGGCTTTGTTCTACCAAACATTCGACCCCAACCACAAACAATCATTAAAGTGCATATTACACTCATACATGTGCATTCACACGTTTCTGTTCCTCTGTGGTCTTCCCATTGGTGTATTGTGTTTCTCTTTAGCTTGCCAGCTGTCAAATGCAAGCCAAAGTTTCACTCCACCTCTTTATTTTACCCCTCCTCTCCAGCTCTTTCACCCTGTTGGCCCTGTGTCTGCCACACCTCTGTGGCGCTCGCCTCTCCTGCTCTCTGAACCCAGATCCTCTCTCTGGGGCTGCGTTGTCAAGGTGAACTGAGCCATAGCTCCACTTCTTTCTGCCTGAGAAAGCTGGAAGCTCGCTGAACACAGCAAGCTGGGCTGGAAAGTCTGAAAGCATGATTGATGAAATGGAAGTCCTGCTTTACGTTTGCTGAAGTATAAGTCAAGCTAATGAGTTGCTTGGCTAAAACTAACCGATTGCAACCAATAATATCATGACATTCAAATTGTTCTTTAAAAGTTCTGGAAAAGTTTTTATGATAATGTAGAAGGAAAAACAATTAGAAATGATTTAGATTTTTTTGTACCACTATGTCAACGGGTTTTTAACATGCCATGATCTGTGTACAAGGATAGAGGAGAGTGTCAGTTTTCCTGGGATAGAAAACTATGAAATAATTAGTTTAGAAGACTGGCACAGCAATATTTTATTGTGTCCTCGTGGAATAGATTCTGCTGGAAGCTTGGTGACGTACAGACCACTCACAGGGCTAGCAAGCTAACTGCTAACACACCAGCAGCCTGGTAAGTTAAGATAAGATAGACCTGTATTCATCCTGAGGGAAATTGTTGTGCAGCACTTGCAGTACAGAGTAATAGAGCCTGACTGATATGGGATGTTGGCTGATACTGATTTTAGAGTGGAAAAATTCACAGATCACAGATCTGGCTGACAATATGAGCTGGAATGAAAATAGACCTTTTCTACGTTGCCTAATTTGCACTGATATGACTATGCAAAGGTACTTATTGAACAAATAACTTTATAAAATAATAATTCAAGATGTACAGTTTTAGTTAACATTGCTAAGACCTGCTTCTTCTCTCTTACTCTGCTGCTTGCCACAGTATTATAAATTGCATTATATACTGGGGAAAAGAGTTTTCCTATTTCCTATTCCTACCTGCACCCTAAGGGCATCTTAAGAGTCCTTTGGTTTCAGAACTTAGCTTAGCCAGACACCACTGTAACCGCTAGTTAACCCCTCGACTCTGTGGTGTTGGGTGGAGGGATGATGGACGGGAGGCCTGTGTCTATTTCTGTGCTGCTGTTTATTGTCTGGATGGAAACAGAATATATGTAAAGGTCAGTCGTACAGTTGGCTCAGCATTATCTGCTCTAATCCAGCACACTATAAAATACCAAGTTATTTTCGCACCGTGGCTTGCTAGATTGATTGCCAAGTTCCTTCCTTCAGAGGTCAGCTCTTTGAAATGCTTTGGTATTTACAATGTAATTAGCATGTCAAAGTTTACCATGTTCATATCACTTTGATTTTTAAGAGTTTATCACTTGGGGTTCCATCATATTTTGGATGGATGTAAATGGGACACATAATGATCCCTCAAAGCGAGTGCATTGTAGGCTTAGGTGAACTACTAGCAGTTCCTCTTTGCACTGTAAGCATGGATGATGGATGTACACAAGCAAACAATGGATTACTGTTTGTACTAAAAAAAATGTCCGAATATGTTGATAAATGTATATAGACGTGATAGAGGTAATTAAGCACAAACCAATGGCTGTGAAATTATTTCTAAAGCTCAAAATCTTTCAGACCCTGTTTTGATTCCACACAGCCTTTAGCATGTGTATTTTTGGGTTAAATCCATAACATCTGTTGTTACTTAGAAAAGTACAGATTTAGGCATTTTGCTGTATGAACAAGCAAAAACACAGTGCTTGTCAACACTGCTGTGGTTTCATGCTAAGCCTAGCTATTTAAAGTTGAAGCTAAAGAATTTTCAGAAAATCTTTGTTATTAGTGAGATTGTGGCTCCGTGGTCACCTCACAGCAAGTAGGTCCAGTGTCAGGGTAGGGGCTTTATGTATGGAGTTTGCATGTTTTCCTCCTTCCTTAGACACTGAACACTTCAGCCATTAAAAGGTGTGAGGCATTTATTAGTTTCTGACTCTGGGAAAATTGGAAAAACTACTGTATCACAGAACTCTTTAACCAAATCACTCACTTTGAGGCTATTCTATGTGATCTCATTTTGCTAACTATTGTAATAACTAAAGTAATATTTTTTCATTTCCATCCACTGAGCCACCCCTGAAATTGTTTGGATTCTCCCCGGAGAGGCCCACCTCCCACTTTGAAAACCTTTGCAGTAGAGTATACAAACTGAAACAAAGCAGAGTTATCTGATTGATTATAATATTAGTGGTCTTGTGGTGTGCCTGTGCAGGGTGGTCTGAGCTGGAGAATTCCCGTACTGAAAGAGCCCCAAGGAGAACCCACAAAATATGGACTGGTTAAAGAAGGAAAATGTAAATGTTATTATATAGTTTTTGCCTTTCTAGCAGTAGAGTGAAATAAAGCTAATATTTGTACAGGCTGTCTCTGTCTGTCCAGAGCAGATAACTTAACTACAGGCCTGAAATGCAAGATGAGGATTCCTAATGATTTTACTTGACATTTTATCTTGTGTCGCCATCAAGCCAAAATTTCAATTTGTACACAAGGTTTCGTCTGGACCTCGGTAACTTTGACAGGCTATTGTTCTTTTGGTTGTTATTGGTTGCTATTTTTGTTGCCTAAGTGACACCATTTTAACAAAATGAAAACAGCCTGTGCTATAGATGTCAAAGTGTATAGATTCTCAGTAAGGTAGGTCTGCTCTCCCAGTAGGTCTGCATAATGTATATGAATATGGAGGATAACAACATTTTCCCCAGGCTCGCATTAATTAGTTGTCACGGCAACCAACCGCAATGAAACTATCAATGTAAAAAAGAAAAAAATCGGACTCCTATCTGTTGCTGTGCAGACTCTTAGCTAATGTTATTTTACATATTTGAAATTCTGTCTTAAAACTGGCTGAGGACAGTCTAGGCAGGTATGAAATGTGAGCATTTGGTTTCTGTAGCAACCAGCATTGCAGAGTGAGCCTCCTGTGAATGACACAGTGTCAGATTTTCCAGAGATCAGATTGCATTTGTTTAGTGAATCGGTTACTTTATTTTCTTTTTGTTTGTTTGTTTTTTTAGACCAGACAAACTGAGATGGATTACCTTGACTTCCATCTGATCCCTGCCAGCCAGTCAAATTTGATCGCAGCATTTGGCTGCAAATACAGTTTAAACTACCACATTCATATAAATTCTTATATTCTTAAATTCTTAGAATTCCATAAAAGTTGGCTAACCCTACCATATGTTCACTAGCACTATGCAAACTCATACTTTGAAAACATATATGAATAAAGTTATTTAAACGTACTCTAAGGAGTTTTCAACCCATTTGGAGCCAGTATATATTATTATACTAAGTCTATATTTAGTATGATGAAGGAGCTTGCCCTCGAATAAGCAATAAAAATGTAGTCATTTTTATTATTTTCAGTACACACATGCAATGGACTATCTATATATCCCATGTAAATAAAGTTGCACACTAAACTATTATTAGTCATACAGAAGGTGAGGTGAGTGCTTAAGGGGACATTCTCCTCCTGAGTTCTAATATAAGCAAACAGACAAACTGTATTAGTTTCAATGGGCATTAAAACCTATTGGAACTAATGGAGAATGAATGGCTGTGTAGAAACAAATCTTTTAGGCAAAGAATTTGCATTGATAATTTCGAGCAAACTATTTTGAATTGTGCTTAGATTACATTGCTGTGTTTTGTTTTATTGTTTTTTGTTGCTTATTGGTTGATCACTTATTAAGTGATCAACGATATCTGGAGGCGCATGTAAATAAACGTCCTATTTTGCAAAATATTGGTAAAGACTGAACATTGTACAGAAGCAATTAGCAGCCAAAAACAGCTAAAATATAGGACATTTACTAAATATTCTCAAAACACAAATTGATGCTGCAAATGTGTTTATTTGTGAAGGAAGTAAATGCAGGGGTAAAAAAAGTAAAACACTGAAATAGATCAATGACTTATTTTCTAGGCTGCAGCCTGGTTTGGGTTTAAGCATCCATGCATCCATGACAGATAAGATAATGTTAGAAACTGACCAATCTTTATTGCTTTTGCACAGCAGCATTTAGGCTGCAGAATCTTGGGTGCAAAGATCACCTCACGGCACTGACAGCAAGTGTGCTTTCTTCAACAGGGCCATCTGTATCTTCCCCTCTGCACACTCCCCTGAGGTCTCTGGGTAAGCAATCATGGCGTGATAATTAGAAAAGACTGCATAGCAACATTTGCAAATTTACACCCATGGCACAGAAATTCCTATGAAACCACGGACTGTGTGTCTTATCATAATGTTACCATAACTACCTTCCTTTGGCTGTAATGTGCAGTCTCTTAATTGGCTGTGGCTAAACTATCCCTTGCCTGCGTGAGGGCTCACAGACGAGCAATAAAACACAGCAGGTTTCCAGCTACTTCCATCATTTTATGCTTCTGATAGGTAGCCTTCAGAGAGGAGACAAGTGTATGTGTGTCGCTTCACATATTCAGTATTAGCACCATATCCCCATGTCTGCTCATTAGCAGGCTGTAAGAGCACTCTCGGCCAGTTCTCATATAAACAAAGTTGGAGAGTTTTCAAGAAGTGTGTAATTACATGCAGAGCAAGGGACTAAGGGATTACAGTCTACTTTGAGTGTATGTGTCTACCTAACCAGTGCCTATCCTGAGAAGTTAAAGCTTTGACCTGCCACACACTGCGGTGACTGGTTGTGAATAAACTGTCTGTTCTTCCCACTGAGTCTTCAGTGTTTTGCTGCATTGATTCACTGAAGCACAGTTTCCCGACTGAAACCCTGTGTCTTCTCTTTCAAAGAGGATGCTGCAATCTGGTAACAGTGTTTGATAACAGCCAATATGGATTCAGATCAGGTAATCAGGCTTAAACTAAAGGGGGAACTTTTGTAAATTACTTGGAATATCAAAGTAGTTTCCGATATGTGCTGTAAAGACTGTACGATATCTATTTGAGGCATGTTAGAATGCCTGGTTAATTGTAGCGCTATGGTGTAAATAGAAAAAAGTATAAGAGAACAGTCCCACAAACGTCTTTGTTGTTTTGCCTCCAATATTTTGGTATGTGTCTGCACAAGTGTTATTTTTCTAAAACTTTATCCAGAAGTGGTGCTTACAGAATGTCTCACTGGCCAGTGTATCCTGCCTCATTTCCTATCATGTTCTGATTGGTTGGTTTGTTGGCATGGGCAAACTGTCTTTGGTTGCACTCATCCTGGGGCTTTGTTTACAACCGGTCTAGCTATGTTCAGGGGTGTTAGCAAGTGATCTCAGCAATAGTTGATATGACGGCAGGAAATGTTCAAAATTGTCATTGATCATATTCCAGAATTTTACAGAATCATTCAATATCATCCAGTGTTGGAAAGTGGCTTACAATATCCCATTGTGCCATTAAGCAGTGGAGAGGCTGCATTTCCATCACCTGCTGATCAACACCCCTGTTTTCTAAGGAGGCTGTGGCCTTTATCCAGATCACAAAAGAACACTGACAGTACATTTAGACAGGAACTATATTAATGTACCATTTGAATATACTTTAAAAACCTTAACTCAAGGTCTACTTACTGGCTTTTTCCAGAGCTTTAAACCAGTTGAAAGACTGAACTTTTCCATTCAATTTCAAATACCTTGGTGAAGGTAAAAAGGTCAACTTTTGCCTCCGTTCTTCTTGCACCTTGCCAAAAGGGAAAGCTGTCCAAGAATTCCAGCTCTAGATTATTTATTTATTTATTTATTGCACGGATTAGAATTACATACAAATGTTACAAACGACAAAGATAACAAAATAATGTAAAGTGCAGGGAGAGGCAGAAAACCCAGATGGCCTTATTTAAAGCTCCACCTTAAAATGTCATAGTTATAGGGGAAGAAAATTAACATACAGAGAATATTATAACAACATAAAGTAATCAAACTGATAATAGAAAATTCCATAATTTTGTACCCCTAAATTTAACAGTAAATTGACCTCTGCATGTAAAGAAATCTTGGGGGTAAGATCTAAAGAATTGTCGCGTTGGATAAGAGTGAAACCTGAGAATTAAATTTAAAATAAGTCTTAAAGTGCTCCTTGGAAAGTTTTCATGATCTGAATATACCTTATAAATAAAAACACATATTTGAGAGATATTGATGTCATGAACAGTAAGTATCTGGAGTTTCTGAAAAAGAGGTACAGATGAGACGTGTGACTCAGATCGGGTTGCCACCCTAACAAAACGTTAGGCACAATTAGTTGTAACCTTTGTTACTAGAGGAAAAGAAAAATCAAAGGCCTTTTTCACACTGGGTTTGTTTGAGCCCAAACCTGAGTTTGATTGCCACTGCCAGGAAATGGTAGCTTTAGCTTGTGGTAGCTGCCGGGTTTACTCTGATTATACTAATGTTTCAAAATTAATATAAAGGACCATTCTGTAGAAACATGGTGGTTCAACATGACACAAAAACACAATGATTTTTATTTTCAGGTGATTATACACTAATGAAACATACCTATGAATATTATTTTCCATTTCTGATAATAGATCCTCCTAAATTTGTTAAGCACTGTATTACACTTGATAAAAACATTTTCTGTCTCTTTTTACTTCTACTTTCTCAAATGTGTTCACTGGCTTTAAAAGGTCTAAATCCTTCAGACTCAAACTATGTGCTCCTTTGAGTTGATTTAAATGACTCTGAATGTGAAAGTTTTTGTGAGCAGTTTTAAAGCAATCCAAAGAGCAAAATAACATGGCTAAAGAAACCACAGAGTCTAACTTTTCTCATATGGAATTTCAGTCCTCAACATTGAGCTGAAACAGATATGAGTTAGTAGCCTCAGCACATCCAGTTGAAGCAGTTCTCTTTTGACAGCAGTAAGAAGTAAAAGACAAGGAAATGGCAATATGATATGCTGACTCTCCATCCCAGTAATCCCAGATGACTGCATCCCTCAGGGCGTTTCTCCTGTCTTCTAAGAGTCACTTTCAGCTTTGGCTTTGTGTTACTCTGGACCTTCAGGGTTGCAACACAAACCAATCTCAGCTGGCATTCAGCTCATTGAGAAGGAGGTCGAATATGAATCTGTTTTGACTCAACAATGCATAGCCTAACAAGCTCCATGTCACAAACATAAGCAGGATGCATTTCAGTCATGCCCTTTTGCAAGTTGTGGAAAATTGATATCTTCTGTACCCATTTAAATACAAGTTGCGTGTGTAAAGCAAGAACTACAAGGCAATTATTAATTTTATTTGTGCAGTACAATTCACACAACTCCTGACACAAGGAAATCTGATCTCCAGTACAGATCAGGCATATACCTATGTTTGTTATTCAGTGTTGGCCTCACATTTGGGCTCCATTTAAGCAACCCAAATTGGTCTTTTTGTAGGTTGAAAATTGCAGTATGAGAGGAAAAGGGAATCAGTTTTTCAAATGGGGCCTAAACCCATTGCCAACTCATGGGGCCCACACAGAATGGCTGAGCCAGCACTAAACTGGACACAGTGCGTTCTCACTGCTTTTTGCTTTGTTTGTGTACAATCTTTACAAAGTAAAATATTGTTGTTATAATTAGTCTGATTTATGAACCATAGTAGTCTCAACCTTGATTAGAATTGAGGTTTCCAATAGACTAATAAAGGGGACCCTTCAGCCAAGTTTTCAGCACACCCAGAAAGAAACAAATAAAGGGTCTATAGGCAGCCCGCACAGGCTTGCTACGAGGTATTACAACATACTATACGATATAAGTCCTACATGGTGGACCCAGATTCAGCCCATGGCCAAATCCATATTTAGAGCTTGCGAGCTTGCACAATTTGTCTATTAAAACCACTTTGTACCAGTGTGGTCCATATTTCACCCCAATGTCTCCCATAAAACATGCTGGTAATAGAAAATAATCAAAAATAAAGCAGGCGGGACAACACAGTGGCTTGGGGGTTAGCATTGTTGCCCGAAAGCAAGATGGTCCTGTGTTTGGTAAACTGTTGATTGGCTGAACTTCCACTAAACACGTGTTTTTAAACCTGCATTTATGGTACTGAAGGGCAGTGTAACAAACTGTAAACACAGCACTGACATTGTATTACTTTATAAAGTCGCACATGCAGCATTAGCACTCCTTTGCACTCTATACTGTATAGGTATGTCTATGTACATATACAATAGATTACAATAGAGTAGTAAATAGTTTTGTAGTTGCAGCCTATGTTGTAAATTACAGCATGCTGTGATGAGGTGCGACAGCCTGGAAGACCTCGGGAAAACAAGGATACACTCAGATGTAGAAACAGATGGGATCTCCCTCGTCTCTCTCTCTCTCACACACACTTCTCCCAAGATGCAGCTTTAATCCCTTAAAGATCATGAACTCATGCTTTCCCTCCCCACAGGCCGACCACAGCCGGACCTTTATCTACCGGCTAATTGTGAACATATGTGACACTCAGAAGGCCAAAGCTCAGTGCTAGATAAGACAGATCTGTTCCTAATCGTACAGCAATCTCCACGCAGCAGTGGAAGACCAAATATCCTATTGTTTATGTTATTTACATGTTTGCATGTGGGACAGGCCAAAGCAGGAATGCAGAATTTTACTGGAATATATTTATCTACTTCAACAGAAGGGCTTGTCACACATGTATTGTCCTTTCATAAATAATATTAGTTTATTGAGATGAAATTTCCTACTGCAGATACCTAAGATTACTAAAGGAAAATACTACATTTATGGGCCTCTACTCTCTCTGTTCAGTGTATGTTGGATGACGATCAAGACCAGTGATTCACAGCATACCGTTCTGGGTATCAGGTTGCAAAGACAAAAACAGAAACCGCCAAACATAAGCAGACATTTCCTAACACAATGCTTTCTATAGTGGGAGCTGCATGCATCACTCCTTGAGGATAGGCCAGGGATGTTACATTATTTGTTAATTTCCAGTTTTTGTGTGTATATTTTAAATAACAAAGTAAGTGACCATCATTTTTATTTTATGTTTTTAAACATATCAACGTAATTATTGCTTATTAATCATCATATAATGCTGCTTCAGCCAGAAAGGTTAACAAGAGACTGTAAGTTGCTCGGCTCACAGCTTTTTGTGAATTGAAGTAAAGCTCTTTGCCCCACACTATAACGCCTCATCTAAGGAAAAAATGAAAACAGTCTATAGCCATGTTTATAAATCCATGAGGCTATGCTGCTTTCAATTTACTACAACTATGCTCTTAACACAGTGTTCATGAGCATATTCAGATTTTACAAACTGAATTACTGTTACCAGTCTTAATATTAGCTGGCATCATTGCTAAAAAGCAGACATTCTTGAACAGTTTTCAAACACATTCTAAAAGATCAGGGTAAGACAGATGCAGAATAGGTGAGCAGCTCCTTTCTCACATTGTTTTAAGCCACAGCTGCACTTGAGTCTCCAGCCATCACAACTGTGAACATTAATTGTGCCATGAGCTTGCACTTGCCTTTGCACTTGCTCCCAGTTTCATTAAAACAGAGCCGTAAGTCTGAATGCCACTCTATGTTTTCTCTTCTCCACTCTTTTGTTCCTGCTTTCTCTTTTTAGGTCAGTCTGATGTTGCCTACGGGTGATAGTGTGTAAATAGGAGCAGTTGTCTGTTTTGATATTGACCTGCGGTCCTGTGGGAGCTTCTCTCTCTGTTCTTTACTGAGATCCCAGGTGACTCAATCATTTCTCTCCTCACTGGAGCTGCAGGGGCTGTTCTTGTTGTTCAAATGGAGATGGAGAAGATGCTGCATGTGACTCAGCCCAGAAGAGTTGAGTCTGACTTACCCCACAGCATAGCTGTATGTTGAAAGAGACCACCCTGCTGCTTCGGGTTCTTCTCATCTAGCCACACCTCCGTCTCCAACAACCAAAGGAATGTAAAGCCAGGTGCCAGGGAGATGGAGTGGAGGAGAGATTTTATTTGTGTAATTGAGGTGATCGGTGGAGTCGAAGTCAAATTTGGAGTCAGTGTTGCCTTTGGCTTAGCAAGGTCTTGTTACCCAACAGATGTGTCTTGTTTGAGATGGATGGAAGGCCACGTGAGATGAGGTTTTGAATTGAATTTCAATATTTAAAATATGTAAGAGGTGAAGGGTTCACAACAGCATAGTTTAATGATGGGTGGGAGGGGGAGTTGAGGCTCATCAACAAAAAAGACTCATCAAAGCTCTGAAAAGGCTGCGCCAGGGTCAGAGCAGGCTGTGACAAGCTCATTTTGTATCTGAAGATGAGAGATAAACTGTCATTTAGTAAGTCAACACCAGGCCACACTATAGATTTCAAAATCAAATATATAGATATATAGATGAAGTTATCTTACAATATTTTTGTTTGTTTTAAGCCTAAACACAAATTAACAATAGTGATGGAACAAATAACTTTGCCGATTCAAATTGTTTTGTTTAGTTAAGTACAGAAATAAAAGCAACAGATTCCCTAACCGTGGTGTAACTTTAGGAGGATTATTGTCAGAATATGAAATATTATTAACTTTCATAGTATGTTTTCATTAGTGTATAAATCACCTGAATATAAGAACTATTGTGTTTTTGTTACCTTAGAATGAGCTGTTTTTATCTACAGAGGGAGCGGGTCCTCTCCTACGGATGCTGTAGCTCTAGACAGTGGCGTTAGCTTTTTTCACGTTTCACATGTTTCACGGCCACCATAGTTTTTTCCCTCGCACTTGGATGAGGAGGGTGAAGCGAGTGAGTTGCAATCTGCACCTACACTGCTAGATGCCACTGATCCTACACACTAGGCCTAAGATGTGTTTGTTCATACGCAGAACACATTTGTTCCATTAAAAAAATCAGCTTTAATTCCATTGTTCATTTTTGTGACAGTTGAGTTGTCTGAAGTCAGGCTTAACACAGTAAGTTCAGCTTTTCTGAACCTTCTTTCTGGAACACCTTCCAGGTCTCCCGCATGCCCATGTAGTCAGAATATGGAAAGCTTATTTACATTCCTCCATCCTGCGGGTAGAGCTGCAGAGGCGAGGCAGTAGAGAGGATTCTAGCTGTCTCTGTCCCTGTCCTCATTAGTGCAGAGCTGGTCTGTTCCTTCTCTCTCTCTCTCTCTCTCACTCACACACACACACACACACACACACAGAGCAATCTCCAGCTCTAAACAGGCTGACAGTTTGAAGATAGACCCACTGTGCCGAGCAGTGCAGAGCAGAGGGCTGTGAGATGAGAAAGCCCCTGAGTAAAGGAGAATGCAGGCGAACGCTTGTAATTGGGCCCTGAGTATCAGATGCCAAATATCTCCTGTTAGTTCTCTGCACTTTTTTTTCTCGCTATTACTATGCTAATACTATGCCATCCATGCATGCAAATGAGACAGGGCACACTTGGCAGAGTTCCTGCCCTCAGCTGGTCTCTGACACAGGGAAAGCGATGCTCACTTTTCTCCCACTGATCGCTGACACAGAAACACACATAGGCTACATACATCACAGTACCTTTAGCTGGTGTTCTCACTGCATCCATTATATGTTGCAGAACTGTCAAGCAGAATGGTTTTGCAGCCCAAAACTTTCGTATTATTCCATCTCTGTGATGTGCTGTGACAGCCACCCATAGATCTGTGATGTGTTCAGAGAGCATAATGCTTAATCTGGCTTGACATATAAAAAAAACATGTTTTTATTAGTATTTGTCTGTTTTAAATAAACAATTAGTGTACAGTAAACTAGGAATGGGAAACGCGCAACTGGTTCCAAATTGTCCGATCCATCAGAATCACATGCCTCCGAGCTTACCGATTCCTTTTATCAATGCTGTCATGTTTTTCTGTTAGTTACACAGTGTAAAACCATTTATTTTACCTTTATTGTACTATTAAGATCAAAAGGTGAATTAAGGTAGCAATCGTACAAATCACAACATTCAAAATTCACAATAAAACAATTACGCAAAAACAATGTCCTCTCAAGAAAAACAACCACATGCTGTCACCAAACTCTTTATGATGCACTTAATTAATATATATGTGTCTAATTTTAGATCTGACAATGACGTCTAACTCATTCATCTACGCTGCTGGAAATTTTCAACAAGAAAGAGTTGTGGTGGAGAGGAAGAAATGGTCCAAAGCATGGCCTCATATCATGGAGAAAGATGGTGCTAGCTGTAATGTCTGTAAAATGATCATTTGAAGTAAGAAACCACCAAAATGCTAAAAACCTTCTACATCATGGGCTTAAATTCCATGAATGGAATGTATTTGACACTGCTTCCCAACCGAGCATCACATCCATTTACTCAGGGAAAATTTATGATGTTAATAACATTAGCGCCACGCAGGTAGCATATTTTTTCTTTGGCTGAGAAAAACGAAATGAAAGGGTTTATCAGTGGACGGAACAATTTGGTGTGATTTGATGCTATCTGATACAGTTCTCTTCTAATGAAATTTATTTTACACTCCAAGTATTTTATTTTCATGGGAAAAATGTAATTCTACATGTCATTGCGTTTGTTGTTTTTCCAGTAGACAGACAGAAAATACTTTCTGCTGTGATTATCTTCGACCTCGCCCAGTTGTTGCTAAGATGTGGATGTAAAAACTGTT
>NW_023339807.1:2578232-2584246 GCF_004916995.1 Morone saxatilis
ATTTACACACTGGGTCAAGGAAGTACTTTACTTTCTCAAACTTGAAAATAAAAGATACTCTCTGAAAAGATCAGCAAAAAGCCATTCAGAAGCCAAATGCACGCAATATCATCCAAGGGTTTTTATAGTTTTAAAAAGGATCAATGTCCCAATAGTATTTCTTTAGCCCACATATTTGATAT
This sequence comes from Morone saxatilis, assembly GCF_004916995.1. Taxonomy (NCBI): domain Eukaryota; kingdom Metazoa; phylum Chordata; class Actinopteri; family Moronidae; genus Morone; species Morone saxatilis. The sequence goes on from NW_023339807.1 coordinate 2,578,415, forward strand.
ATATGATTACTCTAAAACAAATGCATGTCCTCAAATTTAAAACTTTCCTTGCGTTGGACAAACATTTTGGTAAGAGGGCTCTCAAACATTAATGTTTTTTTCTTAACATAATAGAAGAGCAAAGTTAAGAGCAAAAGTAAGAGCAATGGCGAACCCTAATCCAGAAATCAATGGGTACTACCAAAATAAGAATCTATTCACACTGCCTTTTTACAAACAAAACAAACCAAGAAGGAGTAAACAAAGCTCACAGGTGATCAACAGTAGCTTTTACCAATATTAGTTTCAAATGAGGCACACAAATCCTTCTCAGTTCTATTCAGTTCAGTATCAATAAAGGAGCATCTTATCATAATATCTCATCTTATTCAGACAGCATGTTGCACATGTAGAAATGTGATCAGTTGTTCACATTGTTAACCCCAGAGCTGCTGTGTCACAAAAGCTCTTTGTTGCTCTTCCTTATGTTTCAAAGAGCTATAACACCTCTTTAAAAACTGGAGAGCCGTTTCCGATACTGTCTCTGGTGTTACATTGTATCTGTATACATCCTGAGGAACCGGCAGCCTTTCCCCCCTCCTGCTGTGTGTATATGTGTGTGTGTGTGCATGCACTGGGCCAGGTGGTGAAGCTGAGCCTACACTAAGAGTCTGCTGTCTGAAGCACTCTTGTCTTAAGTAAATTATGACATGATGTGTTGACAGGCCAAACAAAGGTAAAGAGATATTCCCATGGTGTAGGATGCCTGGCCTCCAGGCTGAACACACCACACGCTGTGTGTTCCCATACAGATGAGCCAGAGCTAATTGCTAGTTAGCCAAGTCAGGATTACATAAATGAAAGTAAAGGCTGTTTACTCAACGTAGCAGTTCGTCCTACCTGTAATTTGCCCATATAAACACATGTTGTACATGCTCAGTGTTGTGACTGCAAGTTATTAAATCATAATAAACCTTTTTTTACAGGCAACTATTTTTGTCTGACAGACACGCATGGATACATTTTCTTAAGTAGTTTTAGTGGTTTCTGAATGAAGATATTTTGCACTCACATCTATGTCACAGTAAGTCAGATACGTTTGGCCTAGTCCTGCTGATTTCCATTTCAGTGTATATTTATTCATGTATATGTGTATATGCAGTTTATATACTCTGAAAATGTATTTATTATTTCTTCATTTATTCTTTTTGGGTGTTTTTTAATTTTTTTACATAGGGTTTCTTTGAGAACTGTGAAGTTGAGGAAACTGCGGAAACTTGAAGGTCATATGTGCCTAACTGTTGATACCTTAACCATGTGATGCTGAGCTGTGTATGATTATGTAATGTCGTTACCCAGTTTATTTTTTTTATTTTTTTAACTATTTATTTTTCCTTTGGGGTGCGGGAAGTGGATTCTTTTATAGTTTGACTGTTATATGCTTTGTTAAATGTATGAAAATGTATTTTTGTAAACTGTTAAAATTCAATAAATACATGTCTATAGAAAAAAACAAATGTGCTTGGACAAAAAAGGATCAGCTCCTTAGCAGTGTTGGGCAGTAACTCATTACTAGTGATATTACAGTAATAATATTACTTTCCCCAGTAACTAGTAGTGTAACTAATTACTAATACATTTAAAAAAAGACATCCTTGGATTAATTTTTGTAATCGGGAGGAAACTAGTTTGGAGAATAGAAACATTTACATTCAGCAGCTGGAAATATTCCATTACTTGGATTTTAATAATTAAAACTGTATTTTAATCAGATATAGTCTGAGTTTTTGGGAAAGAGGACACAATTACCAATTGTATGGCCAGTAGCAGAAAGTAATATAACTAGTAGTGTAACTAATTACTGTTGGCAGGGAGTAATAAGTAATGAGTAATTAATGAATAATAAATAAAAAAATTTGAGTAACCAGCCCAGCACTGCTCCTTAGACACAACCTCATGTGACCTTTCTTAAATTAATGTTTATTTTTGTATTGGTATAGAGATCAGTTTGTTTTGTACAAGACACCGTAAATATGAATATATGACTCATTTCATAATAAAGACCAGTTACAGACAGCTTGTCCAATAGGAAACAGTTTGCAGTTTATAAGGTCAGTGATTAAGGGGTTATGGTTAGGCTAAGTCTTCAGCAAATAATGTTATGTCCCCAAAAGTGACATAAGTAAAATTGTGTGTGTGTGTCTGTGTGTGTGTGTGTAAAAAATTCTGATTTGTAATTATTTTGTAATTGTAATTTGAAACAGAAGCATGACTGACACAACAGTGCTTTACAGTTTGCTGCAGCACACTGAACATTTCAAAAACATGCCTGTCAATGTATTTTCCCTCATTTAAGATGTTAAAACGCTGTGGTCCTTTGTTTACACTGCGTCTCCACACCTCTGTAGGGTTTTAGCTCACCAGCTCAACTGTCAATTAAACATGAGAGAACATAAGCATTTCTGGTTTATCCTTAAAGGCATTTCTTTCGTCATTTCAGTGAAATAAATATATTAACAATGCATTTAAAAAATCTGATTGACGTGATTATTTAGCAGAAAAAGAGAAGACTAATATTCCCACAGGAAGCAGTCAAGTCTTTACAGATTGCAGTTCTCTGCTGTGATATTGACCAAGAGGCTCGTTGTCCTTCGCAGAGGTTATGGTGCAACAGCGAAGCAACGAATGAAGACATGCTGAGGCGATAAGAGAGAGAAACAGACTGGAGTCAGATCAGATAAACATTTAGAAATATTTGGTTTGATATAACTCAGCACAAGGTGATTGATGATAAAAAATGAAAGGGTGTGAATATACAGTCTGTCCTATTTAAACCAAAGGGGCCAGACTGGGACCAGCTGTTGTTTTTGAGGGGCCAGTTAAATCAACTCTGACACCAAAAGCTGATTTTAGCAGTGAAGTGGTTCAGAAGCCAAGACATCCAAATAGAGTTGTATAAAGAAAGGAAATGTGTCAAATGGGTAGTGTAGTTCTATTGTAATGTATCGATGTGCGTCTCTCAAAGATACATATTTAGCAACTACCAATGAGATACAATTCACCCCTATTGCGATGCAGTGTGATTCAATGCGATGCAAAGCAAGAGAATATAATGCTGTGTAATTCAATGGGACACATGGTTTGATTTTATTTCTTTGGTTCTTCTTAAGCAGCTTGACAAATAAGGAGGAATCTACAGTTTTAATCCAAACATTTTTAAATTACTGATCACAAATTCTAAATAATAAAGGCATAGGGCTTTTATGCCAGTGCACCAATGTGAATCTTACCATCCCTACTGGGACTTGGTAAACCAAACCACATAATGTTCCATCAGCTTAGTCAAAAAGCCACAGTTCACATATAATTTCCTGTGTTTCCTGTGTATGGAGTACTACTACTAAATACTAAAAAATTAAGGACTAAAAATATTTACAGATCTGAAAGTTTATGTTCTTATCAAAAAGTATCCATGATACATCATATATATGACTTAAACACTCACAATCTATATGCATAACATAAGATAGCCTGCAAGGCCTACAGTATCACATTGAACAAATCAAGGATGAAGTAACTCATTCACAAATCACACACCAACATGTGTCTGAACCACCAATGGATGAAAATGATTTGACAAAGTTAAATAATAGACACTGTATTTCAGGGGTCCAGTATCAACTTGTACAGTGTGATGTAGAAACTTGAAGCCACCAGTGCACATCCACTGAAAATGGACTTTACAGTGAAGTAGGAGACATTTTGTGTCCAGCAGGAAAACTTTAGAAATGAACAACATTTTCATATTCACAGATTCTGGAATTGTTTAAGGATTTGAATGTGGAAATCAAACTTTTTGTGGACAAAACATATCAGACACACATAATTGTTCCAAGCAGACTACTTTTATATATGTCTGAATACATGTCTGGAGGGGATCTTTAATTAGCTTTAGCATTCATTGTATGAATGATGAATGTAGATTTTGTCCTCCACTGTAATGCTTTAGTGTACAGAACATTATGGGATTTTTAATGTCTATCTTTAAATCTCTAAAATGTTTTAGTGACAGCTCAAGTGCATATTATAATGAGTCAGCTGTTCCCTGACCTCCACAAATAGCATCATCCTGTCTAAGCTGGAATACAATAGGTAAACTACAATATTCATATGTATTTACATATTACTGAACAAATCTACAACCAAATAGCAATATTTTACTGAGACACTATTTCCACGGTTGATATGTGACAACTGTGAAGGCTTTGTATGACTATGGATGCGCTGCAGAGAAGGAGCAGAAATGGCAGCGAAATGGGAGAAAATCCACCAACATGCGTCCATGTTTTTATCCCAGGCATACAAAGGATGTTTCCCCAGCCCAATAAGAACCGAGAATGTGGCGGGTTGGGGAGAACTGCTCTGATATCTGGCTCATTTGAAGTGTTGATAGGCGAATAGCCACAAAAAGCTGAGTTAATAAGCAATTTAGAGCTTTAAACCCAGTCCATGATGAAAGTTTAATGATATCAACACAAATTTGCTGTCACATAATCTCCCCTTTTAATCATTTCCCACTGTCAGCACAGGGGCTAACAGAAAAACAAGCCTAATCCACCTGATTGACATCTCCCACTAAATTGGCTGGGAGAAGGACTGGAAAATATTTCAGGCAATTAATTAAGTGCTTTTTTTTTCTTCTTTTCAAGTTTTTGTCTGGAATGCGAAGGCAGAGCCGGAGTCAGAACACACGGAGGCAGTGTTGGTGTATTACTGAGGTCAGTCAATGGTCACTTGTGTAATCGGATAATATGCGCCTGTAGACTGGAGCTACACATGGTCAGAATTCACATCAACACTGTGAGGTGTAAAACCATAGAGCTGCCAGCCCAGTGCGCACACACAGATGTCAGTAGAAGCTGTGGTTCATGTTTTTTGCATAAATCTGGTATTAAAGGATCATCACTTTTCTTTCTAGTGTTTTAATTGGAGCAGCACTTTTGGTTATATATGCAAAATGACACCAGAGCACCAACATATCAGATCAAAACAATGGCCACTACAGTCAACCAGACTCCATTTACAAAAAAAGTAATTTTACCCAGAAGATCATTTTAAAACACTTCAAACAGGACTGAAACAAAATAAAACTCACCAAAACTGTTTTTCCACAGTCAATCCAACAATCACCAACTCAAATTAGTAATATCGTCCCATTCCTAGTAAAGTCACATTGCTGAATATTTGCGTTGTGCATGACTCAAGCTTAAAATTTTTGTAAAAAAATCAACACAACACAAAATGAGCCTCTGTGTTGCATTGATAGGGTCACTGTATATTGATAAGATTGAGCAGAACTGATCCTATCTATCCAAGCAGTCCTACCTACATCACCTCATCACATACAGTACTCTACTCACCTGCAGTTGCATAAAAAGGTATTACTCCAAAATGCTTGTACCAAGTGTTACCAGTGTTAGTGTGTAATGTTGGGTATTGTTGATAGGTATGCCCTTTTGTCCTGTAGGGCCTGAGCTGAATTTATTAAAGCAACACTGCCACCCAGTGCTGTGTAGGAGTGAAACATTTTCTCTCAATGGGCTCATGAGATTGTTCAAGCACGTAACCTTGGGGAAATATCTCCACAGTCACTGGATGTACTATTGATGAGTTGCATTCGAGTGTTTTCCGCTGTGGTATTAACCGTGTGATTACTGACTGCCACAGCTTGAAGGATGTTTGTTTCAGCTGTTTGCTTTCTGTTGGAAGCTTCATCCTCAGGCTGGATCTGGCTGGAGTCCAGAGGAGAGTGCGAAAATGAAGGGGAAAAAGAGAGTCAACTGAAACAGTATT
>NW_023339807.1:2584420-2584655 GCF_004916995.1 Morone saxatilis
GTACAAGTTGCATACTGGACCAAATATTTCTTTCACATCCCACCCACACTGCTTAAAGTGAACTCCATTTGGTCACATTACTCAAGTGATTTTGTACCACTGCTTAAAGTTGTTGTGACGTCACCCATAGGTTCCTGAAGCTCAGAGTGGTCGGCTCTGGCCGTCGCCATCTTGGAAGTCCTGAATCCATCGACTCCCAGCTATTTAAATATTTTATTATTTTCTTGTTATCCAA
>NW_023339807.1:2584755-2587394 GCF_004916995.1 Morone saxatilis
ACTTAGAAATGTGTATCAACTGATCAATATTCAATAACTTACAGTAAGTGAGACATAACTTTATTTACTCTATCCCATACAAAGTATATTTTAAAGATTATAGCTGAGCCATGAAGAACTGTCATCTTTTCACAGGAGCCCAAAAAACAGACAAACCAAACACCGATTGTAGATAGGGGCTGTTGCATTTTTCACATGTTCCGCAGCCTGAAGGGGAGGGTGAGGAGAAGGAGTTTCAAACTGTCCTACACCGCTAGATTTTCTGTGGCTGAAGTACAATAGATTTTGTATCAGGATATGTGCTTGTCAACAATATAAATGTACTTAGTACTGTCGTAATAGGACATTTTACGGGTTACTGTATGTATTTACATTGACCTCAACTCTACTAGGTTGAAATAGGAAGATTGCGCAAGGTAGAGACAGATCTATTTTCTGATGGTAAGATATAAGAGAGGGTTGAAGTAGTGTGTGTTGACAGCTACAGAGATACTACAGGGTAATGATTACCCAGCTGACCATCACCAAATGAAACTAAAACACCTTTGCAGCATATTGTCACATTATATGACCCAAAGAGGTCATAACACAGATGAAAACACATCAGAGTGCTTTGAATGTTATAAGCCCAGTCCAAAGTAAAAACTATTAAAAAACAATATTTCCTGCAGGTTGAGTTTGCTGTAAATATCATGGTTCGATATTTATTTTCATGGTTCGGAAGATTTCCAGACTAAGTCCTAAAGGATTCCTGCCATCCAACACCTAAATAATTCTACCACACTGACAGCTCATTCAAACAAACACCAGCCATTACATTGTACTTGCCAAAAAGTGATTAGACCTCCGATCTTTGTCACTGAAGGGTCTTTTCTGCCTTATAATGAATTTATTTCACTATTTTTGGGGATTATATTTTAAACTAAAAGTAACCTTTTTTTAATGTGTACATGTTGTTTTTTCCCCCTTCATTTGGCAGGACAGCTTGGGAGATAGATGGGAAAGCATATGGCCAAAGGTCGGACTCGAACCCTTGGCCACTCAAGCGAGGACCCGTCCCAGCTCCACCAGGTGAGCCACCTGGGCACCCATCCAGCATTTGATACTGTTGAAACACTTTTAAAGGGCCAGTGCAACCCATAACAGTTTTCCTCTTGCCAAAAAGTGATTACAGCTCCTGTTGTGTCATTGAAAGGGTTTTTATGCACAAAATGACTTGATTTCACTCATGGTAGTTATATTTAGAATATTATAGCTTACCCAGTCTTTTGTACTGGCTGAAATACTTCTAAAGGGCTGAAAGCTCTTTTCTGATACACAAATAACTTTATTTTACCCGTGTGAGGTATATTTTAAAGATTAACTTTTACCATTCGAAATACCTCTAAAGGACCAATAAAACACATGAAATGTACTTTGTAATAGCCAAAAAGTGATTAGCGCTCCTACCTTTTCTCTGAAAGGTCTTTTCTGCCCCAAAATGACTTAATTTCACTCATTGTAGTTATATTTGAAATATTATAGTTCACACAGTGACGTTTATCAGTTGAACTTTAAAGGGCCAATAAAACAAGCAGTTTACCACTTGCCAAAAAGTGATCAGAGCAGATAACTTGTTGCTAAAAGAGCTTCTTTTTTTTTAATGAATTTATTTCACTCCTGGGGGTTTTATTTTGAAGGATAAAGCTCATCCGGTCTTTTGCAACTGTTGAAATACCTTGCAAAGGGCCAATACAACCTTAACAGGCAGGTTTCTGATTGCCAGAAAGTGATGAGAGCTCCGATCTTTTCACTGAAGGGTCTTATCTTCCCCAAGATTACTTATTTTAACTCACTGGGGCTATATTTTAACTGAAGAAGCTTACCCCGTCTTTTGTACCAACTGAAACACTTTGAAAGGGCCAACACAACCCATAACATGCTGTTTTCTAATCGTCAAAAAGTGATTAGATTGCTGATCCTGTCACTGAAAGGTCTTTTCTGCCCAAAATTCCAGGATTCCAGGTTATATTATTGACATTTCTAACACTAGTTTGAAAAATGGCATTCAGTTCCCTTTATGCTACTTTAAGAAAGAAATTGTTTAAAGTGGCATAAAAATAATACTGATTTGTATGATGAATTGTTAAGGAAGAATTGAACCGTCTCACAGCCTGAGGGAAGAGGCTGTCTTTAAGTCTGGTGGTGCAGTAGAAGCTTCTGTACCTCTTCCCAGAATGCAGCAGGGTGAACAGGCTGTGGCTGGGGTGGCTGCTGTCTTTTAGTATCCTTTGGGTTCCTATATGAAGTCTCATCATTGTTTGAAAACCGGCCGGTGATGGCGGTGTCATCTTCAAACTTCACAAGAGAGTTTATTTCTTCCATTTTATTTTCCTGTGACTGGACAGCAGCCAGGAGTAGGCTGGGTAGTGGATCCAAGCTGTGGTTAGCTTAGCTCTTATCCCAGCTCTCTTCCTGGGGCGATCGCACTGCTTACAGTGATGTTGAGGTTTCCACTGCTCTTAGTTAAAACCCTGCACTTCCTTCTCCAATGTTGATTGGTGTATTTCTATCATAAGAAATACGTGCTTCAGTAATAAAGTTGAAAAAGTAGCAAAATAAAACAAAAATGTAGTTTTAGGGAGCTACTGGCCGCTGCA
>NW_023339807.1:2587437-2587670 GCF_004916995.1 Morone saxatilis
AAACAATGCTGAGCTTCAACTATTATCAGCATTACCAGCAATAACTATAACCAAGGAACTGAATTTAAAGTTTCTCTCTTCTGAAAAAGGTTCCTCATCCTGAGGGAAAGTTCCTATAGTGAAAACACTAATAAAAGCCAGGGTCAGGGTCTATGTTCCCAAAGTCCTACTGTATGTTCTCCAAACTTAGGGTCCTGTGTTGCTGTGTGTTTTATTATTTTCTTGTTATCCAA
>NW_023339807.1:2587770-2598120 GCF_004916995.1 Morone saxatilis
TAATATCGTGGATAGTTTGTATGGAGCATCGCGAGCATGGACATCGCTTGTGCTGCTGGTTTGCATCTAGGGAACCTATTTTTCAATGTTATGCTGCGATCGCGCCGGGTGGTACTGTTGCCAGACGCGATTTCCCTGCCCAGGCCGACATTTCTGGTTCTCCCTTTGCATTTCATGTGCAAAAAAAAAGAATACAGGTTACAGCACCAATACACAGAAACTACACGAGCTTTACGATAGTTTATGGCAAGACCACTGTATCTGGTAACAGATGATAGCACCCCCTTTCTATCGTTTGTGAACGAACAACTCCACGCTTGAGAGAAGTTAAAGCGGAGACTCCAATGTAGTTAATCATGGTATGGAAGCGCCGTAACGAACGAAGGCCAAGATCTCATTGTCTTACGTCAAGAGTTGGCTGCGTGAACGGTGTTGGAGCGATGCGTTTAGTTGAGCAGAGAATGGAAGCAGGGTATCAGCATGAGTTGGCATAGGTATTTGTTTTGAATTAGTGTGTCTACGTAGTCGCGCAATCACAGCGAGGTGCGAAGAGACGGATCGCACGGAACTCATTGTGTTGCTGCGCTGTTTGCTTAATAGCCGACTGGTTATCAGAGGGAGGTTCCTGTGGTCCGTCTATCATTGTTGGAACTAAACATGTTTCCAGCCAGTTTTCCGCTGATCGGTGTGTATGGAGCTTCCGCAATTTTTTTGTTTGCGCTTTGGGGCTCTTGGTTTGTAGAAATTGTTGGCTGTCGCAGTGTTTGTAACTTTAATTTATGTTTCCGCTTCACTTCTGCAGGAGGTGGGTTTGCTGGTATTCCCACTTTGACTTTTGCTTAGAAAAATGTCTTTTTATTAGTTTCATTACGTTGCATCTTATTTCATAATGATGACGTACTTGCAAGGTGCGCCGAGCAATTCACAGCATTGTAACGTAACAATACAGCCAGCACAGTGCATCAGTCATTGAGTCCATGTGATATAATAATGCAACAATGCGAGTTCCAATGCTTGTGTGTGTTGGCCCCCAGACAGGCTGGCCAAGCAAAAGTGACACGTTTCGCTGCTATACTTTCTCCGCAGTTTCTAGTTTAGTTTCTGGTCTAAGGGTATGAGCAACGTATCTGATACAGTGGTCTATGTATTTAGCCAGTCTACGTCCGTGCTGCAGCTTTTTCAGCTTTTTTTACACTTCTCGCAGTGTAACCGGGTAGATGTTACTGTGTTTACACTCGAGTGTTTGACGTTTAGCCTTTTATGTAGCAACGCATCTCCATCCACGTACAGCACGTGTCTGGTTCTCATACAGCGTAGCCCGGAGAGAACCAAAGTGAAACAACTGGCTGGTAGGATAGGATTAGTTTTTCGTTGAGTTGCAGCCAGCCACTTTCTCCTACCACTTAGGACAGGAGGGTGGCAAGGACACTGCAACTCAGACACTACAGCTGTAGGCTACCCGTAGAATTCTTTGCCCACTGGAAAGCAACGACCATCGTGATCTGTACATATATCGTTGGTTTAAGGGATTTTGGCCGGTGGCATGTGAAGGTTTTGGAAGTTTACAAAACGTGTTTTAAAATGCTGTCCTTTGGAGGCTGCGTGTTTGCATTAGCTTAGAGTCAAAGCTGAGGACAGTCAAAGATAGGGAGCAGGAAGAAGTGTGGAGCAGGACGGGGATGACACGCATCAAGTAAGAGCCGACAGATCGCGAGCGTTGAAGCCCCATGGTGCTGCAGAAGTTTACTTGGTACGAATGGGGGTCTGCCCAAACTCTACCTTCAAAGCTCGTAAAATTATTTTAAGAACTTACTTTCAGATTTAAATGAAAGACCTGCTTGCGTCAGCTCACTATTCTGGTTGTTTGAACTCCACTGGACTCAGAAAACTGCATTTTGGATGAAGCGATCACAGTTTCGCAGCAAACAGTTAGTTGAACATTCTTTACAGCCTCTCACCACGTGGAATAACCTAGTGTTTGCTTCTTGTTGCCTACCAGTGTACCTGTTTGAATGCTCGTTTGAATTAATCTGCGATGGAAGGTGAAACGTTTCAATTTCAACAATCCCTCGGTCCAGTATGCAACCGTTCTGTGGGCAGTGTGGATGTAGGAACTTGAAAGCCACCCAGTGCACCATCCATGAGAATGGACTTTCACACGTGAAGCGAGGAGACATCTGTGTGTCCAGGGCAGGACGAACTTTAGAAAGGTGGACAGAACATTTGTATATTCACAGATTCTGGAATTTATAAGGAGGTAGAAGGAGGAGATGCCTTTTTAAAGATTTTAATGTTGAAATTATACTTTTGTATATTTGTGTTAATACATGTTTGGAGAGAAGGGCAAATACTTTGTTTGTTGAAACCACATAACTACATAATTCAGATTGGTTTTTAAGGTAAAATTGAATTTCAACATTAAGTGAATGCATTTTACATTGTCACATCATCTTACCATAACATCTGCAGCCACTAAAATGCTTCACTTTCAATTCAACTACACTGTAAAACTGGATTAGTTAATTCAACTCAAACTGTTTGAGGAAACAGATTGCCTTAAACCATTTGAATGTATTACCTCCAACAATTTAGCATGAAAAATATTTGATTTGAGTACAAGTAACTCAAGTATTTATTATTAAGGTAACTTCGCTAAATTAAGTTATTATACCAATTTCATTCAGTTAATTGAAGTTAAAACTAGTATTACATATTACACTCATATGCAGCATTCATCCAAACGTATTTAAAATGTGTTATTTATCTGAATAAAGTAAAACTGCCTATAATGCATCTTATTTATACAGATGTTACCACTTTAATTGAAGTTATTTTCCACTTCTTTTTTTATTAAGATATGTTGGTAGAATTTACAGTGTATTGATAGGCAGTGTTTGTGATTTATAATCATTCAGCAGCAGATTCCAAACAAGAAGCCAAATGAAAAGGACTCAAATAAGTCCTGGATTGAAGGCAACAACTGCTGACATTATTCCGTGGATGTAATTGCATAAACAACACGGTAGCAAAGCAAAAATTGTATAATTACACTACACTATAATGCCCAATGAATCGAATGCATGTTTGTTGCTTAAAAACAGAACGAGGAGTTCAGGAGGAAGACCATGAATGCAGCATGAGACTCTTTGGTTGTTGTTGTTGTTGTTGTTGTTGTTGTTTTTACTGTATAGTGACAGGTGAAGATGCAGACAAGAAACGGGGAGGTGAGGGCTTTGACATGCAACAAAGGTCGCCGGCTGGAGTCTTAACTCTTTGGTTGTTATTGACGTTGCTGCTGCTGACGTCACCCGACGCCGCGCTCCAAAGCTTATGAAGTTTGCACACATACACACCATCAGACCAACCAGAACCCCTGCGGATTTCAAAACAAGGGCATGACTTCCGTTCTGGGAAACCATATTTAAGATTATTGCATGGAATAAACATTGTTGTGCCATATTCAGTGCAATTGTTCTATAAAATATGAAGTGAAATGACTTGTGATACATAGTGCAAAATGTCCTTTGGCAACACATAGACCTTGTCCAGCCGCACAAGATGGAAGATGTCTATATAGACACTTAACAAGGGGTTGAACAGTAAGCGTAAACTGAAACGTAAGTTTACTAAACATAATGTGCATTCAGTCCAAGCAAAGTGTGTCATTAAGTTGCTATGCAGTTGAAATGAATCTTGTGTACAGTAACATGGCAAACACACTGCAAATACTGATATCCATTGTTTGGACAAAGCAGCAGATTCAGCCCAGGCCAGCTTGACCTTGATTTGTTCCCCATGTAGGTCATCTATCGTTTTTTAGGGTGTTTTCTTTCACATGAAGTGTGTTTTGAAGTTAGTCACATAGAGATCTGTAGATACCATACCAGATGACATATACAGATGTATATGTGTATCTTGCAAGGACGTACAAATACAAGAAAAAGCCAGAAACCTAATTTTCACTATATTTTTGTCCTTAAAGGATCATACAAGTATATTTGCATTTTGTTGCCCATTTGAAGGACCAGTGTGTGGGATTTAGTGGCATCTAGCAGTGAAGTTGCAGATTACAACCAACTGAACACAGCTCTGTATTTGACAACCTGGGAACAAGAACAGGAGCTTGAGGTCATTTAGAAACAGTGTTGCTATTACACAATTTGTCCACCAGAGAGCACTGACAACTCAGCGTCAGAGCCAATCAGAGACAGAGTAGGGGCGGGCCTTCCTGGAATACAGGTGGGAAAAAATAACTCTGCCTAACTGCCTCTCAGCAAGCTTAGTGCTAGGACACAGTGCTGAAAATGTTGTTGTTAAAATAAAATGAGAAAAACACCAAATAGTTAAAGAGTTAAGGGTACGTTGTGGTTAAAGTTAGGACTCTTGTACCCCAACTACAGCCTCCAAAATGACCAAAAGTATCACTGTTGTAACATAGCACCTCTCTTAATACAGTTTTAAAAGCTGGAAATTACAGTAAGTAAGATTTATTTTAGATTATTTTTATCTAGGCGGACTTACGCTGGGAACTGTCACGTCCCCTATAAAACACCGCAATGGCTTTATTTTGAAACCTCTCAGCGGAAACGCTTGCGAGCTCAGCTAGCTTGTTAGCTAGCCTGCGCACCGAGTCTCCTTGCTGCCGCCGACAAAACGGTTTCGTGCGGGGCTTTCTCCTCCATCACTTCCTCTTTTTGAGCAATGTGTTGTCAGGCAGGGAGGTGTGAGGAGCCCGGCTCTTCACTCCTTCACGCTGCTCAGGAGCCATGGCGGAGCGGACACTGAGGAGGGAACCAGCGGCCGGAGCACAGCGTCTCCACAGCGGCGGCTGACACGAGAGGAGGACGGATCCACGTTACCTGCAGCACGGTCACAACTACTAGCGGAATACAATGGTGACGCCTCCTAAAGTTTTACACACATCTTTAGCTCTTGTCACAGACGGCCGGTTCAACTTTTCAATAAGTGGCATTGTCCTAATGTCGACGGGATCGTAGCGACGCAGAGTTTGTTCTGCTTTTCTTTTCTTCCAGCGTCTGTCCTGTAAAGCCATCTGCCCTCCGGCGTAAATCTGGCGCACTGTCCCGCAGTGGCTCACAGAGCGCCTCTTTAATATTTCAAAGCCGAGTCAGCGGAGGTTAATATGGGGGCAAAGCAGAGCAGCCCGACTGCTAATCCAGCTGCTAACGGACGGACCAGAGCCTACTCCGGCTCGGACCTGCCCTCCAGCACGTCCAGCAGCAACGGCAGCAGCGTTAGCAGGACTGCCGCTGGGGGAGCGAGGTACCACGCGTACGGTGCGCCCGGAGCCTCCGGAGCCGCGTCCAGCACCAGCCAGCACCTCGGAGCCAGGGCGAGGTCTGTGGGGGGCTCCGGAGGCTCCGGGACCAGACCTCAGTCCGGTATCAACATTCCGAACAGCAGCGGAGCCTACAGCTCCCAGGAGTCCGGCGGCAGCAGCCCGGAGGAGGCGGCGGACAGGCAGCGCTCGGGCGGAGGGCACGAAGGTCCCCGGCTGTTGATAGGATCACTACCAGCACACCTCTCGCCTCATCTGTTCGGAGGTAGGAGCAGAACTGTAGTGACACTGACCCCTGATGGTTTACAGCAGGCGGGTGGGTCAGGATGGGGGCCAGTGTTCTGTTAGTGTGCACAGGTCCAGTCAAATAGTGCACATAAACACTTCATCCAGGCATTATATGGAGTTAATACATGATATAAGCAGAGCGAGCAAGAAGAAACTCTGGAGTGTTACACAGATTGATGTAATCAGGAGATGGTGTCATGTGACAGCAGGAAAAAAAAAAGTCTCAAAACACTTGTTTGGTCTTTGAAAATCTGAAAACAGCAGCAAAGCAGGGCTGTAGGTTGGTTCTTAGATCAATGTCCACCGTAGAACATTTTGATTATACACCAGAACTAAACTGTATAACAGGTTTTAACTTATTTTGTATTCAGAGCTACAAAAATGAGTGGATTAGTTGTCAACTCTTAAATGAATGGCCAATTATGTTACTAATTAACATAAAACAAACTAAAAATAAAATAAATAAATAAAGGCCAAATTCTCTGATTTCAAGACGTCCACTTGGGCTTTAGGAAACACTGATCAACATTTTACACCATTTTATGGAGTAAACAACTAATCAATTAAGATTAAATGATAAGAAAACAATCATCAGTTGTAGCTCTAGTTGTATTTATTATACATTTTCTGGCAGTTTCATTTCCCAAAGTCTGTTTTCAAAGGTGTATCTGCACTGGCCAGGAAGTAACTAACTTTATGTATTCTCCTAAAATAGTCCACTTTAGATATAGTGAGTCTAAAAACCGTGGGTTTGTTGGTTTTATAAAGTACTAATCCCCTAGATTCTCAAAATGAATACTCAGGACGTGAGCTTAGTGTTCTCAAAGAGGGCTGCTGCTCTCAAGCCAAGTTGTAGGGAGAGATGATGCTGAAACTGTTAGTTGATTCATTGATTAGGCAATTGGCAGAAATAGTTTGACAACAATTTTTATAATTGATTGATTTTATCAATAATTTTTGTTTGTCCTTTCATGGTGAGGGCCAGGTTGCTGCTGTTGTCTTTTACGCTATATATTGAATACATGGGACTGTTGGTTGGACCAAACAAGCAACTTGAAGACATCACTTTCAGTTTTGAACAGAACAAACTATATCACGAAACAAAGTGTATTGATAGTTTCTATCACCCCTAGCGCTAAATACAATTCAGCTGTGGGTTTTAAAAGGTTTGAGTTATTTAAAGTAGTATAGTATATGCGATTAAAAAAAATAAGTTAACCAGCCTTTAAATCTGACAAACCATTGTAAGCCCCCTCTTCAACTTGAACCGTACTCTGAAAGCACTGAGTTCAAGAGCCAGACCCACAAGGAAGCAGAGCTGTGTGGATATAACGCACACAGACACTGATGGAGGAGCTGGCCAGCGAGTGAGTGGCCCCTGCTGGTTTTAATGGCATTCATGTGTGAGGACGATGACTCATGTGCGAGCTGAGCCAAACATTGTTAAGATAAACAGCGTGAGCCTCCTTGTGAATGTCTCGTTGATTTCATTGATCAGCCGTGACAGCTGCAGACTGAAGTCATCTGATCGCCGAACTTAGTCCCGGTCTTAAACGTGATCAAGTGACCCAATCAGCTGCTCTGGTGTCGTTACCAACGCTGCAACAGCATCCTCATTATCATTACCCAATCAGATGGCAAGGCTGTTTTTAGGTGTCCAATCAGTTCCAATCAATACTGCGAGCGAGGAGGTGCTACAGTATGTTCGGCATTTTGCCTGAGACCTGAGGTTCAGTTCTGAAGTGCTGCCTGTTTGGTTGTTCTGTTTCTGGTTGTGGACAACGTTTGCTCCCAGAGGAAGACAAATACTCTCTCAGTTCTGAGAGGCATTTGAGGAAGACAATAGGCTTGTTTGAGATGAATTTTGCCTCACTTGGAATTGGAAGAGAGCAGGTGGTTGCAGCCGGGAGAAGTGACAAAAAGCTGCAGTCACATTGGACAGTTTCCAGCTGAATAAAGAATGTACAGGAAGTGCTGTTAACATTTATCACATCCCGAGTGAATAAAATGTTATTTATGATTCCAATCTCTTCAGCTTCTACTCCACCGCTAATAATTATTGCTTAAGTGACGTTCTGTGTAATGAAGTAATAAAAAGCCTCATATCTAAAATTATTCTGACAGCATTTATTGTTGACCCTTTATATTAACAAAATTATTTTACATACAAATTTCATATAAACTCCTTCACATCATGTAATAAAGAAATTCAACCGTCAGTAGTTATATGGCATAAACACAGAGAGAGGAAAAACATTATTTCCATTATTGTTGTGTCAGCCATATTAAAACAGTCAGACACTAACACAGAGTGTCTGCAGGGTCTTAGAAAGTCTACGCAGAGCTTAAAATGTCTTAAATATGATTTTGACAACTTGAAAATGGATTGGATTAATGAAGTCAACTCCAAAACAAAACTGAAATAGGACCATTGCCAAATTTCCTTCATAATCTTTGTACCTTTTTGCCAGTATGGGCGTGAAATAGGTCTTAAATTGCATTCATGCATTGCATGGTCTTAAAAAGTCCTATATTTAAACCTGTAGAGACCCTGTTAACATCAGTGTTCTCATGTCCTACCTCATACCTAATGTGTTTGGTTTTATAACACAAGAATGAAAGAGCATCAAGGTTCTGTTATTGTATCTGAAATATGTGGAAGTTAATTTCTTCAACTTCTGTGGCCTCACATAAGATAGCTAACAGGTATTCACTGTGCGCTGCCAACTTTTCTATCATCTTCACTTTCTGACCTGTAGTTGGAAGACCTGACAAGATTTTTGACTTTTTTAAGATTTTGGATACAGGAAATGTCCACAATTAAGGAAAGCTGTGCAATATGACCCAAATATCATATCCCAATATTATTTCATATCCAGATAACAATAGGTATCACGATATAGCACATATTCTGTAAATTCAGTGAATAAAGTTTAGCAAATAAAACATATTTTTCTCCAGTTTTTTAGAACCTTTGTGCAAATTTGCAATTAAGCATGGAACAAAATGTAAAAGTAGGAAAAGTTAGTGGTGTTTGTGTCTGTTGTAGGAACCGGTACAGTCTGTGTCAGACTATTTACAGCAATATTGTTCGTCATTTGGACGACACTCGGCACTCTTCTGCTCGACATGGATGCAGGCAAGAAAATTTGTACGAAGGAACACAAACAAACATGGAGGGGAGTGAACGGAGCAATTCCTTCAGGAGGAAGACTCCAAACAGCCAAGACAAAAGGAGCAGCTCGTACCTAAAAGAGAAGCTCCTTCTGTCGCATGGACACGGTTTGGGTATGAAGAGTGTGATTTACGACACAACCAAATAAACAATAGAGCGTAATACGAAACCACTTACGTTTTCTTTTGTCACATGATGCATATCGTTATATAGCCCCAACCTGCAGTTTAGTTATCATGACATTGCTCCATTTCCATCCTGGCAGTATGGAAATGAGAAACCTGTCTATATCGACTCAGTCCCTGGTGATCTTTCCATGTGAGATGTTCAGCAGCAAGTTATTCATGTGTGAGTGTTGATGCAAGATAAAGTCGTCGTATTTCCTAAAACAAACATGTGAATGCACGGTACATACATGTGTGGCAGTGTGTGTACATGGGTTCTCAATGTGAGTGTGAGTCAGCAGATAACCTAATAATTAACTCAACTCGTCAGGTTTCCTTAATCTATAATGGTGCCTGGATGAATCCATAGTACACACACACACACACACACACGTATATGTGTCTGCAGGCTGTGTTAGCAGGTGGTGTGTTCTCTCTGTTAATGGTGTTAATGATCTTAATTTAAAGACTCCTCCAAATTTACACAGCAACAGTGTGATGAAATTACAGCAGAGCAGCTGGGTCACATTCAACCCAACAACTCACTGAATGGTCAGTGTGCTGAACGCTGACAGGGCATGAATCCCTGTGAGAAACATACAGATTAAGGTTAACCTGCACGAAATCGAGTGTGTGTGTGTGTGTTAACCTAACTAGTGGTATCTAGCCATAAAGGTTTTTTTGTTGTAACTGTCCAGGTTTTGAGCTATCCGTCTGAAATGTCTCCCCCCATCCAGATACAATGTAGATGAATAGAATTTAATTTGTGTTGCTCACAGCATTGAAGAATGACAACAGCAGCAACAAAAAAACAGCAACATTCTGTGAATTACCAGAAACAGTGAAATGAACAGTAATTATTTAGCTATTAAGCTATTTTCGACGGTCAAAATAAAATACCGCACGCAGACTCATCAGGCATCAGGCCAGAAGTTAATCAGTTAGAAGAGATTATAAGTGAAGACACACCGTTTTGTTTCCTGTTTAAGCTTAAAATACACAAGTAAACAACGTATGTATAACAGCGACACAGACGTTATAAAGCTGTGCCCAGTGGAATTTCGGGGTTACACATATGAAATGTGATTGGAGAATATAAAACCTGTATTTATTTTATTTGTTTAACCTGTCAAAATCCACCTCCCCACCTACGCTGATCTTAGATTTAGTGTTAGGGGTATGTACGTGTGGTTGGGTTAGGGTTTGGGTTCGGGTACTGATTAGGGTGGGTCTTAAGAGAAACTGGTCAAATTCCAGAAATGGTGATGTGAATTTTTTGGTGATATTTTATTAATTCTCAAAAACCCTGTGTCGATTTGTTTTTAAACCCCCAACCGGTAGACGTGTATAAACGTAAAATTAAGCACAGCGTTAGTTCAGGCAGGCCGCGAAGTCAAGCTCAGCTCTCAATTCCAGCTATATCA
>NW_023339807.1:2598220-2599282 GCF_004916995.1 Morone saxatilis
GAACAGAGCCATACCGCCAAATGGAACATTCTGCTTTGGAATAAGTTATTTAGACAAAAGAGGTCCTGACTGAACTAAGGGTTATGATTTGGATGTTGCTGTGATAAATACGAATTCCGTTCAGTATTGCGGTGTATTGAATCCTAACCCATGTATCGTGACTATCGTGTAAACTCCCAAATTCTCTGCGAATAACACCGAGGACATGACTTCAAGGCAGTAATAGGGCAGAATGATTGTCAGTTTTTCAGTGAAAGTTGAAACATTTGCCCTGCGACAATTCACACACTCTCACATCTTTGCATTGATTATGTGTCCATAAGAGCCCATAGCCAAAGCCTAGAGAAAAAGATCTCAGTATGTAATCCTCCTCAAACGTTTGTGTCTTTCAACTGATTTTGTCTCGCCTGCAACTTTTAGTTAAGTTAGTTATTGCTCTCAACACCCTTATTTCCAGATGTAACAGGCAGCTGTTTTCAGTGATAAAGGTCTGATGCGCTTGATTTGATATTGTTCGTGCGTACAGTGATCTGGGTGGAAATCAGGATTAGTGGGCACTAAGGGGTACTAAAATAAATTCTGTGAGTGCTTTTTTAAAAATAGTCATGAAATATTGCACAAGTTGACAATACATGTTGTACAGGAATACAGCTGCATTCATCATTGCAGAGAAAAAGATTATTGAAACATTGAAACATTGAAACATTCAGTCTGCCCACAGGCCAACATCCTCTTGTGTTACACACCCCCGTCTTTGATACTAGCTACCAAAGATGGGGGTGTACTGAAACTGAAGATGCTACTAATTCATCTGTCTGTTCTGTGGCAACATTTCGGCACTCCAGTTCAGTAAGGGAATGGCAGCAAGACAACTGAAAATACAGACGTTGCCAGGCCTATAGGAGAGCAAGCCTTACATATAACACCAGTGACAGGAGGAATCGTGGACATACACAAAAAAAATCTGAATTAGCTTTATTGGCTAAGTGTGTATACACATACAAGAAATGTGTGGTTTTAAGTTGCTCTCAATGTACAGAGTTCCAAGGACAATGTTAACGA
>NW_023339807.1:2599338-2604897 GCF_004916995.1 Morone saxatilis
TATATATTTATCTATGTAGATATATTCACTTTCTCTGTGAAGGTACACTGCCCTCAGACTGCCACAAACAGGTCTGGGTTGATCTCTGGATGTCTTCAAATCCTTGAATCCAACCTAATGATTCAATTTAAAAACCCTGAGAAAGGTTATGTACTGGCTTTATTTCCTGGACAAGCAAGTCCGTGTGCACAGGAAGATAATGTCATAGTCCACAGTCTGTAATCATTATGTTTGGGTTGTTGGTAGAATTTCCGTCCCTGCTTGACTGTGAGCTGTAAGCTCATGATGGAAATGCTTTCCTGTTGTCAGTGTGCGATGAATGGATGACCAAATGGATCCAGTTCTAAATTGTAGCAAACTTTTGATTTCATGGATGTGCTGAACAGAGACTGAGAAATTGGATTTAAGGACCTGAGTTGCTGCTTCCTGTTTCCCTGCAAAAAAAGTAATTATAGCTGGGTCAAAGGTTTAAGAAATCAGTCTTAAATGTTGGACAGAGCTGAGGACTTTCCAGAGTGTATTCTGTACATGTCTCTCTACAACAATAGCAACAGCAGCTGTAATACTCTTCTGTGATATGCTTTTAATTTGCAACAAACTGTTACCAATTCCATACAGTGCCTCCTGTGCAGCTGTGTGACTGCAAAATGGATGGAAGCACAATGTCAGTCACACCTCTACAGTGTTGTTGTCCTGCTCTGATTACGTTGTAGCGACTGCACAACATATAAGTTCTGCAGACGTAACACTCCATTATCTAACAGGCAGCCTTTTATGATATTTGCTGAGTATATTCATGCACCCATCCTAATGCACCCTTTCCAATTTAAAATTTTACTTTTCATTTTCACCCCACTACTGTTATGGCTCCCAGAACCGCAACATTGCCTGTGACATTCTGTCCGATACGTTGGTATTCTCAGTGTAATGGAGTGGCTTTGAGATGGTAAAGCACAGTATCAGTTCAAGTCTTGATGGTCTGATCCCTATTTTTATCCCCTATTTACAGTTGTGTTTGTACAGTAAATGTTGAAGTTCTGCTTTCTTTAGGATGTCTCTTATAATGATGCAATCAGTGTGTTTTTAATGTTTTTTTTTTTAATGTTCAGCAAAATCTATTCATGCCTGAAGAATCGCTGCGATCAGCGTATTTGCTTGCAGGGGCAAATATTTTGTGTCAAGTTGAACTTGGTAAACTTAAACACAAACATTTGAGCCATTGACCAATAGACAACCATCTTGAAAGTGTTGATATTGGAGGGAATGGAGAGCAGAAAAGTCCAAAATAGAGGAAGCTATCATACTCTTAACAGCTGTGGCTCACCACCCACTTGTACACAGCCCTGCTCTGCCAGAAGTACCATTGACAGTATGTACACACTGCTTCACAGAAGAGGCCGTTTACAGGCAGAATGAGACCACAGTGGATGGTACAAATATGTCTCTTGAATAAAGTCCATTCATTTATTGTCAGACATAGTTAGCAAGCTAGCAGCCAGTTAGTGTGGACTGAATAGGACTTGCATGTTCCCAACTGGTGAGTGTGGTAGCTCTCCAGGTACGGTACTTTGCCAACCAGCCCTGTGAGTAGTCCCAGTGCCACCAAGCTTCCAGCGCTTTCAATGACATGTGAATTAAGTTCACTGTGTCACATGACCCGCAAATATGTGCACTTGGCCAATAGCGAGATGTCTTGAACTCTGACCTTTTGAGGGGATGGAGAGCCGGAATGGAAGAAGCTAGCTTATTAGCTGTGTTGCACTGTTCACTTTTATTTAAGGGTTATTTATTTTTTATTCAGTTTGGCAGTTTTGAGACATGAGTCGACAAATACATCTTTTGAATAAACGTATTGTCCCGTTAGCGACCGAGCTAAGCTAACAATCGAACAAGTTTGCTGCATGACCGTTAGCAAGCACGCTAGATCAGAGAGCTTTACATCCCCTCTTCAGTGACTGTTTTATTGAACAAAATTGTGTATAATGATGAACAGAATGCAAAAGGGGAGTAATGAAAACAGCTGAGAGAAACAGAGATTCTGCAGGAGCTGTTGTGACAGACTGACGTTAGCCGACTAGCAGTTATTTCAGCGGTTCAAGCAGTCAAGCAAACTATCGTTGCAAATATTCCCCACAACCCCAAGCTTCTAGAACCAAATATTTTGCAAAGATAAGCGATGATTTTCTCTGTACCATTCTCTAGTGTGACCGTAACTCTAAATATCAACAATCTGGTGATACATTGTGCATTAGTAGTGCAGGCCAATGCTGTATATTGATGTCTGTATTGATCTTGCAAGGTGTGTCGGTGGAATTGCATCGTAGTATTAACTATACAATGAATGTGCACTGATATACAGGTATGTAATAATCAGAGAAGTTGTCCTCTGCAAAGCTGCTATGGTGGAAGTTAGACAGTCCACATTTTCATATATAAAGTGCAAGAAAGATTTCATTTGTTCCTAAAAATATATATTTGAATTCCCCTTGAGGTCAAGCTGGGACAATTGTATGCCGTAACTGATGAAGAGTGTTGTAAACAGAACATTTGGTAATTTTTTTTGTGTATTTTTATTATTTTTCCCCCCCAGTGATAGCTGCATTATTTTATTCCTTTTTCTGAAAATCCGCAGGAGGCTGTTCCTGTTCGGTGAGATTGTTCAGAGAAGCTGGCTGATTGAGTCCAACTGCAAAGCGAGGATGGATTTGTTGCTTGTCTGTTTTCTCCAAAGAGCTAAAGCCAGATTGGAGCTGTCAAAGAGGAGACAGAGCACTGTCTGATTTTCACTGTTCCTTTTATATAAGGACACAGCGGTGCCTGCACACTGTCTCATACTGAGAACCACAATATTGTGTCTTTCTGGGTAAATGTCCACAGGTCAGTCTGAGGTTTCAGGAGATCATGCACCACAGAGCTGAGCCATGGTGGTGTTAGTGGCTGAGTGGTCAGTCCAAGTTAGCGGAAATCTATCTTGATGAGATAAGCCAGTGGCTACCT
This sequence comes from Morone saxatilis, assembly GCF_004916995.1. Taxonomy (NCBI): domain Eukaryota; kingdom Metazoa; phylum Chordata; class Actinopteri; family Moronidae; genus Morone; species Morone saxatilis. The sequence continues at coordinate 2,602,336 of NW_023339807.1, forward strand.
AACCTGCTCTGCTAATCTCTACTGTTGAGTCCCTTCATTTGAATACTGCAGCAGACATGCGCTTGTGTCTCAATGCATGGGCGTAGCTGCAATGACGTCAGCCACAGGTTTCTAAAGAAAAGTTTAGAAGCTTTGTAAGTTGGAGCATACTTTCTCACCTTCACACCTGCCCAATCGCTGCTAAAAGTGGGCTGGATTGTTTCGGAAAGATACAGATTCCCTCAGTTATAACATCGGAAAGGTATGGCGGGAGACTCAACGATCGGCCAAACACTTTTTCTTAAGCATGCTGACACCTTAAGGGTTGGGCTACAATAGAACTGGTTTGTACTATGTGTTGTCCAACCACAACGGAAATAAAAAGTTCCAAATGGCAACACTTATAGGCTGGGATAAAAGCCAGCCGCCATAGAAGGTTTTTAAAGTTGTTCGACCAGCCGACAAGCACTTCTGATGAAGCATACAGACTAGGGATGGGCAATATATTTTCCAAGCGTCCACCATTAGTCCAACAATAGTCCAATCAGATGTGTCCACATCCTACCCTGAGTTCACCTCTGATTTGGTCAAAATAAATCCTTAATTCACATAGATGATAGTTTCAGGTGCTTCTACGTCAGCTGCTCTCAGGAGCAGACCGGCTATGGAAGCAAACCACAGAGAGGCTGATAGTAACACAGGCAGAGGGAGAGTGACACCATTCTCTGCTCAGGACACCATGACTCAGCTATACCTTTATGTAGATAATAGTTGTTTCCTGCAATATTAATGTTTCAAGTGTCATACATATAACCTTTAAGCACTACAAACACAATCCGCCCCTGTTGTAAGAAGAACCAGAACTATATGCATGGTTCTGGTCCTCACAGTCATGGAGCCGACGGTAGATCAGGCTGGCACAAGTCATTTTATAGTGGCTAGTAACAGGGTCCAAAATTAACTTTTTGGCTGAAATGGGGAAAATCTTCCCGTTAACAATATTCCTTACCAGCCATAAAACTGTCTCATACAATATTTGACTAAAACTAATTCCCACAAGTTCTGAGTCATATTTCAGCCAGGATCTCGGGGCTCCTGTGTTGTTCAGATGCCACCTCACCGACTTTTCTCTTCGTCTTCATGTTTTCTTTTTGGCGGTTTAACACATAAAAACCACATTTTTGCTCTTGGCGGGTGTTCATTTTGGACCCTGCATGTTCCATATGCCCTCCAATCAGGTATATCCACACTGCTGCCTGCTTTCAGAAACATAGCTCCCTCCACCTCCCCCACCTCCCCAACCTCCCCAGCCTCCCCTTGAGTCTGCATTTAGCTGTTTGTGAAGTTTGTAAATTTCATTTCAAATGCATTCATGTTCATCAAATTTTATTTATCTCAGGCTGTGCCCGGGGGGAAGGCAGGCTGAGCCTTTGAAGCACACTGAGAGCATAGTTACATTGTTCTCATGAAATTCATTGAAGTCAGGAAGTAAAGAACAGAGCCAGGACGGCGGTCTGTGGATGTCTGACTGTTTTCTAACGATGATCATCTCAAGTTATTAACTTGATGCAGTGTATTGGTATTTTTATTAATGACACAAATGATGCCGCAAAACTACAAATTCTACTACACCTGAATAATCCTTTAAAGTGACCAATAAGACAAAAAGAGTGGAGCCGTTGTTCTGTGAATAGTACAAGGACACACACAAACTCCCCCCTTGGGTCCTTGTACATTATCACATTCAGCCAGAAGGTTGGTGGGTTTCTGCTTCTTATTCCAGCTAACAAAGCGGGAGGAATGCCAACTCCTCTCACCTCCTTCTAAATAAATCTCACACACACACACACACCTTTCAGATCCAATTGAATTTGTTGTTTTTCTGTGTGTTTCAGAAAATGCTCGAAGCCTCGGAGCTCAGTAAGGGCGTCCAGTGAGGAGGAGAGGAGGGCCTGCAGATACTGACGGGCCAACGCTTCACGCAGCTTTAACAGATTTATTGTTTACACACATTCACATGTACGTATTAAAATAATATTTTTGGAGTTTGTGTGTGTGCTGTTTATCTGCAATATATTCACTGCATCAGTTTACGGTTGAAAGCGGGCAAACAGTGGTTTAGTCTCCCAAAGATGAATAGCAGACTGTTTTAGACACCTGTTTACCAGATGTGTTATGTTGGTCTTTAAATGAGATATACTGTAATGAGATTTTATCTAGGGGTGGTGTGTGGGATAAATAATTGGATAAATTTAGTAAAAGCCAGGTGTTCAAATCACAGAAGAATGCTGTATTATAACATACTCCACTGTAGCAAATATTGCCGTTATATCCTGACTGTTAATGAAAGTTCTGTTTTATATATGTTCTGTTCTTCAGCCACTGAAGTCACTTTGGGTTGTGGTTAATCAGTACTACCGTTTGGGATTGTGTAATTTTTAAAGTTTGTCCACCTACAGTTATTATTACTAATGAGTTCTAACCATACAGGGTGATGGTGCACACAGTAAGAAAAGCTTCACCAAAGCCTCCATCTAATAACTCACTGGCTTCAATAACAGTTCAACTGATGCTGACTGTCTC
>NW_023339807.1:2604920-2605198 GCF_004916995.1 Morone saxatilis
CAGTATTAAAACTGCTTGTTATTGGACGACATCCTGTATTCTCAGTTCTACACTATGGAAGCAAATAATGGCCATAAAGATTTAAATCTTACATCACCTAATGTTTTTTAGTCACTACTAAATACTAAATACCGCTGAATTCACAGCACTGGAATATTTTATTTCTACCATTTATCTGCATTTCTGTGGTCAGAATTCTCCTATTTGATTTTTGGGGTTATTTGAAGTGGTGGAACTTGAAACAGCTTGTTTAAGGTTTACAACTTCAGTGTTCCAAT
>NW_023339807.1:2605298-2619540 GCF_004916995.1 Morone saxatilis
TATACCTTTATGTAGATAATAGTTAAATTAAAATTAAAAAGCCTACATACAGAATTCATCGTTCTGTATTTGTAAGTGGGAAAGCTTTAAATCCACAGCCAGTGAGCTAATTAGATGAAGAAGTACACGTGACAGGTGTTTACTACAGTTTGCACGAACAAACAAGAGAAGTGAAACTGAAAGTCAACTTTATTTGGTTATTGTGTGATGTAATTGTGTGATGATATTATGCTATATTCATGAATTGTATGAAACTACATTGAGCAGTGGAGTGTCTGACAACCAAGTCCATTTGTTCTGTGGTGTAACAATGGGGGCCGGACAAGGACAAACTTAACATAATATCCCCTCAGCACGCTGTTAAGGAATGTATAATATTGGTTATTAATACATCCAGCAAACACAGAGAAACATGAACATTCACTTGGATTTGTGTTTCTGGTCCCGTGATGAATGTAGGTCTACAACTGACTCCTCTTTGAGCTCTGCTTTGGTCTCTTTAGCTGCTGAATACTCCACTATGTTCACCAGCTAGTCACTAATTGTGTCTGTCTGGGGCTGAGCAGGTAGCATACAGCAGGTTTATCAGAGCTTTATCACTGAAAACAGCTGCCTGCTGGAGCTGGAAACAAGGTTGATGAGAGAACTGAGAGTGAAACAAAATAACACTGCAAGCCTGAAAACCTAAACAATGAAAGATGCTGAAGTGCTCCATAAGCTGAGGGGAACTGCACGGTCAGGTGATAAGTCTCTCTGATAATTACTTTGAGCGATTCCATAACACATAGTCACTTGATCCACTGTCAATATATAAAAGTACTGATTTGTGCAGCTTTTTATTTACATTTTGTCCTTAGTTGCTTGCACTGTAGCTTTCTACTTTAAGCTAACTAGCTAGCTACATTTTCAAAGTATCTTCCCAAACATTGCCAGCATGTCACCAATATTTTCTAATGCATACAACTATTGTGTCTGGCATACACTATAATGTCTTTGAGGTGAGATTGATGGGGTTTATGTTTAGGTACAGTGTTGTGAGGCTGAAGGATTTATGATCCACATGACCGCTCTTAGTTTTTGATTATCATACAGTCAGCTGCTTCCAACTGTTTCATTGTGTTCCTGTAGAGACGCTGTCAGCACAGCCCTCCCGCTGATAAGACCAGACCTACCACACACAGTCAAAGTAAAAACACTGCAGGTTGTGTGTTTTCCACACACCAACTTGGCCTGGTTCACTGTGTGTGAGTGTATTCGGTGCCTGTTGTGGCAACACTCATACAGCCATGCCCCGTCCACATGTACAGCATAAAGAACCAGTCTGCAGGCACTTAAAGCTCTTGGTTTGTTTGCCAGACGTTTTCTTTTAACCCCCCCCCCCCTTTGCTGTTTTTCTTAAGTGTTGTCCATCTGCTCAGTCTCAGATGGCAGATGATTAACAGCTCACACCACCTGGTGGAACCTTTACTCTCACTGGTACAGACCACAAATGTGGAAGTGGAAACAGTGGAAACCCCCCTAAAGCCCATAGAATTGTTCAGTGTTTTTTTTTGGGCCACGAAACAAACACAGCTGCTGCATTTCGGTATGAAAGCCCACGTTTTTAATTTAATCAACTATCCTGGTCCATAAATACATGTCATTTTTGTTGTTTTTTTGAGGTGACAGCGTTGGATAGCAGTGGAAGGTGTTATTTTCTAGATGACCTTACTTGGACCTGAGTGGTATATTTTGGTCTTCCCACCGGTGCCTCCTGGTGCTCTGTGTTTGTGTGTGCTGCTAATGTTTACTGAGGGAGAGATGGAGAGACACACTGACTGACGTAGGTGGAAGGCCACTCATCATTTACCCTACTTAGATCCATTTTCTCAACAACCAAACGCACATTTATTCGCCCCCCCCCCCGCCTACTTCCTTTTTTTACCCTCTCCAAGTTCTCTGGAGTGCAGGTGCCAGTAATATGAATTATACAGGCCAACTGTATGTCAACTCAGCTGTCAATAGCATGACCCTCAGTTGTCTCCTGCATCGACTCAGCTCTGCAGCCTCCCATATTTCTGTCTAGTTCTCCGACACTGACCTAAGGATGGGGATCCATAGCCTTTTATCAAATCTAAATCCACTTATTGACTCATTGAGAATCCCTTACTAGAGTAGGGTTGTTGTGTTCATTTTATTTAGCTAATTTAATGGTCTGCCTCCGAAGAACAAGTGAGAGCTGCTCCTCTGCGACAGACTCTCATTCAGTGGCACAGTACACGCCCACTGAGGCAAGGAACGAGTGAGAGGAAGAACAGCGTAGTGTGTTGATGATGAGTTTAAGTGGTTTGGTTAAAGGCGTACGGTTGCAGTTTAATAGGGAAAACAGGTGTAAGAATATTTCTTTTCTTGGCTTTTTGTGAGTTTATTTATTGAAAGTTGTCTGCTGTCTGTTGTTTTGTGCAGACATTGGCTGCTTGGATAATTTGATATCACCAGTGCTAGTTACTCAAAAAGTGTCATTTATTACTCATTACTCTTTTCAAAAGTAATAGTGTTACTTGCCAACTGTAATTAGTTACACTACTAGTAATCCTTTTTTGACGGAGTAACTGAATGTATTAGTAATTAGTTACACTACTAGTTACAGGGGAAGTAATATTATTACTGTATGTATATGTAATGTGTTTGCCTAACACTGCATATCACCCATCATTTAGACTCAGCTTTCAACATTTCTCAGTATCTTAAGTTATAAATAAGAGATTCAATTAAGTTGATGAGTTTAAAATATTTGTATTAAATGTATAGACGTTAAACTGTAAGAATCCTACACTTGTTTTACAAGTGAAGACTTACTCTGTTGGTCTTTAAAACTGCAGAAACAAAATTTATGCAACAGGGCGGTTAATGCAGGTAAACACATTGGATGGCCATGTGCAATAGCACTGCAGATTTAGCAACATAGGCCACATTAGTGTCTTGGCATCAAGCGCCAAACACCCAGACCGTGCCCCCTTTTTAACAAGAAAGCAGAAAAATGCCCCAAAAAACTGGTGTGTAGCAGTTTGAAAAACAAATAAACATGCGTATCCAGATCCCATCCTTCCTGCAAAGGAAATGGATCCCAAAAGGAGAGCAGTCAGAATGAGAACGCTAATTCTTTATTTTGGCAGCAGTATAAATTCCTGTTCGATGACAATAAATATGATTTAGCTTCTGTCATTTAAATGATGCTGAATAAGAAACAACCGTATTACCCACAACTTTCACACTTAGATATGAGGCACATAAGATACATGAATATTCAGTGTCAGTGTGGTAAATCGCTTCATGCTGCTGGTCACAGTTTCTATTGATGGATAGCTAGCTTGAGTGGGCGGCTGCTGGAGTACGGTCATACAGTATGCAGCAGCATCAGGAAATATGACAGTGGTCTCCACCTAAATCACATCCTGGGCCAGATCATACAGTATAACCCGCTGATTTCATCTGGATCAACAATGTTTGGCCACTGTGTTGGATCATTGCTACACTGAAGACTGAAGGGGCACAACAGCTGACTGATCAACCTTTATTTATTATGGTATTGCAAGCACACAAAATTCTAATCCAAACACATGTCAAATATATTTTATTTATTTTTGCAGGGACAGCACACAACTAAAAGTAATTGCACCAGAGTTGGCTAACAGCTAATTTGCATCTGTTGTCCCTGGGCAGGTAAACAAAAAACGACATATACATTACACTACATAAAACAACACAATACATAAAGGTCCTGGTGGTGACATTTTTGTGCTGATTGCAGCCAGAGCTTGAGGCTGGTTTTAAACACTGCAAAGCTTCTGAGTCTCTAATGTTATTGGCTATGGAATTCCACTTGCTCACCACTTTCACAGAGAAAGCTGATTGACCAAAGGCCGTCTTCCCGAACTGTGGCACCCCCACCCCTAGCTGATGCTCTCGTCCTACCGGCACTGCCACTGCCGGGAATGGTCAGGCATCCTCTAAGAGGAGGGGGTGCAAGATTACGAATAATTGTAAACATCAGGCATGCATCGGAATAGAATAAGAAGTTATTAAAATGTAGAAAATTATATTTTTTCAGAATTCTACAGTGATGATAATCCGTTGGCTTTTTATCTAGTACTTTCAGGATCTGTGTATAGAGTGACACACAGGCTTAAGTGTAGTCACACCTGCCGGTGACAAGGATGTTATACAATAAGAGAGTTACATGAACAACCATAGAATCTTCTGGTTTCTATCCCCCAAAAAGCGCTTCCATGACATTTTGCCCATATATGTCACTGGTAAACAGGGGTTAATTTCAACCAAACATATCCAAAAGTCAGTCAGTGAGAATCCTGGTACTTGAATGTCTTGTCCACTGCTCTGAGAGAAAAGACAAGACGATTCAATAAGTGATTTGTTACCTTCTGAGCTTAATAAAACTGGGTATTTTGCCATTGTCAATGGAAATGGCTGTCTGAACAGAGCAAAGACTTCATTTATAGGAACACCTTTTAGATTTTTATCATGAATCGAAATCAGGGTCAGAAAAACAAAATAATTCATTAGAACTACCTAAAAATATTTATATTGTTGACATTTTTTATCCTGCCTTGTGACCCATGTTCATCCTGGACACAGGACATCAGTTTCCTCTGTAGCTCTCATTTCCCAAGCTGTCAGCACACATGGCAGAGAAGAGTACTGCAGGAAGAGAAAGAGAGGAGGTAGTTGTGATTGATGTCAGCCCTCTGAAACACCTGCCTGCTCTTTATCCCAGGCAATTTTCAACTTTTTGAATTTGCCTGCCTTTGTGAAAAAGTGAAAATTAAAATTCCTATGTTCGTGCATATAGGTGTTTGTGTGTAATACACTGAGTGAGGGGGGTGAGGTACAGCCAGGCTTGTTGAGGATCAGTGAACTGATCGATAAAATGATGATTCATAAATCCTATTTAATAGCATAGAGTCCAGGATGTGCTGATTCAGGGGGCTGGAGAAGAGCTGAGTTAAGGACAGTGGATAATGAACACGGTAACCTGGGATGCTCTCCAAACAGCAGATTAGATGGGGATCAGTGACATGGTGCTTATTCAGTCAAAACTGTGAAGAATTCTGGTTAACAGTGTGTAAAGTTTTTAGGCTGTGGCCAAGTGGCTGTTGGCTTTCTCACAGCTCTTTGAGAAGAACTTTAATTGTGTGTGTCACATTTGTCTTTGTCAGCACAAAGAACACAATGAAGGAGAAAAGAATTGATTTGAGGTCCACTGCAGTGACTGTCAATTTTTTGGTGGAGTTTGCTAAAGTCAAAAGAATTTCGGCAGGTTCTATGCTACGAGTAGATTTGCTTTAACTTGTTGTTGGCTTTTGTCTTGATGTCTTTTAAGAAGAATTACACTTTCATCACATTCAGTTTATGCATGTGCGACAAATTCAGGAAGGAGAAAAATAATTTGTCCTGCGCCCTGTGATCTGGATCCAAAATGTAATGGTTGGTAATGTTGCACCCCTCCCACCAAGTGTCATGAGAATGCGGCCAGTAGTTTTTCCATAATCCTGTCACAAACCCACAAATGGCCCAAAAACTGCCCCTTGGCGGAGGTGAGAGAAAACAAGATGACAAATAACAGAAATAAGATGCCTTGTTGTATTGTACAGTGGGGACTCTTACTGAACCTGCATCACAATGAGGTGTAGCCCAGCCACAAGTCTGAGTCTTGTGAAGGTTCTCATTTTCAATTTCAAGGTTTTGATTAAACTCACTAGTGATTTTGAAGGCAGTTGGGGTGAAGAGTTCTTACTTCCACCAGCTAGGGATGCCAGGCACCCCCAGGCCTGTTGGGTCACATAGTCCGTCCAGTCGACCCCTGAGGTTTCCTCTTGGCTTGGATTACAGGACAGATACATCAGCTATCAACAACAGGCTGAATCTATGGCAGGTGGAGTGTTTCGGATGGGTAGCCATGCCAGTGAACAAGTAACTATGGAACGGTTCGGTTCATGTTCGGTCACGCCAGATGGGCTAGCCAGCTTGACATGGTGCTTTATGTTCCTTTTAGTGAACAGGGTGACAGAGTAACAGTGCTTAACTGTGTCGTGCAGAAATATGCGGCCTGAGCAACACTCTATGGAGTACTACAAATTATTAAACAACGGACTACCGGACAATGCATTTGCAGACTGACTCAATGTCACTCATTTGTGGTCAACAACATACTCACTGTTTATTTGGTCCGATGTTGAGATTACTTACTTAATTCTCTTCGTCCCCTGTGACGAATAAGGCCACTGTGAGCTATCTCCATTGATCCCATCTTTGGCACGATGTTGAGCCTCAACCCTACTTAAGTTCATCTTGTCTAGCTTGTTCTGTGCCAGGTCATTTCTGGTCTTCCAGGCTTTCTTATTTCTGAATGAGAAAAGCTCTGTCTCTCGTCACTTGACCACAGCCACTCCACTGACAGTTTTTTACAGGAATTGGTCTTGAGAACTTGTTTTGCTTCAGATGTCTCATAAATCAGGTTTGGACTCAAACATGATTTTTGGCATCCTGGCTCCCAGCAGGCTTTCACCATGGGTGGGCATCCTGTAACTTTAGAGTTCTCTCAAGTGCTTGTTAGGCAGGACTTTTAGTTTCTATAACAGTTATTTTAATGGTTGGCATTGCTAGCACAGTGCCCAGCCACCAAATGTTCAGCTGCACCAACTGTGGGTATCCTCTTGTTAATGATTTTCCCTTTCTCATCCACCTTCAAAAACATAACCTGACTGCGTTATCTGGGAAGTCGATATTGGAAACTGTTTGGAAAAGGGCAGACACAAAAATACAATAATCAGGTTATTTGATTAATTAGCTGTCTATCTATTCTGGACAAACCTCCACCAATCATATCAACTAACCATAAAATGTAGTCAAACTCTTTCCAAAGGCAGTTGGGAGAAGAGCGAAAAGATATTTTCCATCGAAAAATAAAAACCCTTCAGTGACATTCCTTGCTTTCCTTTTTTAAATTAAAAAACTCTCCAGTTCTGATAGAACTGATGCTAGCAGCATCTACCCGAACCTCTTTATGAGCCATCATTGTTGTTCAATGAACAGAGTCCTCTCACTGCTGATTGGTAGGGTACCACTGTAGTTTGGTCTTAAATGTAAAGACTTTTATTTGGTTTTGTTTGCATGAAAAGAAGGAAAACTAATTAGTCATTTTCCTGTTGCCTTGTCATTCAAACATTCCCACATTTCTAATGTTTTGAGAATGTACAGCTTTCAGCAGTTGTTCCTCAAGGCAGCAGATGTTTTAGATCATGCCTCTTAATTCACTATTTGTTTTCATTCATTCTACTGAATACTGAAACATACATTGCTCCAGGGTTATAGATGATACTGTCGTCACTGCATGTTTACATATTCCAGCCCATGTAAATGTATCCTACAAAGAGCAGGTAGGACCGACCGACACACGAGGACACAAGCAGCAATTTAATTTCCTGCAGAGAGCATCCCATACAGTTCACTGGATGAGTCATCACGGGCGCACAGGTAGTGCTAAGCTCTGGCTTTTAAGCACTTTCAGAATGACTCTTGGAGTCGTGCAGAGCTGAAATTCCTCCTCATCTGTCTTTCAAATAAATACACCTAGACTACACATTCCCAATTGTGAGCATATGGCGAGGATATATTGAGATATGGTGTCCTGTGTGTGCATGTGTGTTGTGATTCACTTAAATAGGTCAGACAAGCAGTGGACAGCCTGCTTCTGGCTGCGCTAATCTAGTATCCCATCAGTATTACAGCGTGTGGACAGATTTTACTATTGTAGAAATTCCACAGTTTACACTCCTCTGTCTGATGCGTTACCTGTCAGTGATGTATGACATTCTGCCCCTTGCTGCAGAACTGTACGCTCAGAGCTGATAGATGATGGAGGAGGGTTGCTAAAAAGGTAATCTGTGACAAAGGGCACGGTGATGTCAGTGGAAACTGCAGGATTTGCTGTCTTGTCTGAGATTGTGACAACATAATTGTTATGGAAATTGAAACAAAGGGAGGATCACAACCAGCGCTGTAACTGGAAACATTTAGTGTTTGAATCATCATTGAAATAATCATCTGTGACCTTTTCATATAAATAAATCTGCTTATAAACACTATCCCTGATTGATATAAAGTAATAGTGGATGAACCTATAGCCAGGAAGCAACATCTGTTTAACTGTGTGCAAACACATGGTGTCATCCCTGTTCACTGCACATGGTCCCTCTGGTATTTCATATCAAACACTTCTTCAGTCTGAAAAAAACAATGTATCTTGTAGCTTGTTATTTTTTATATATTTTGCAATGGCTTTAATATTTTAGGTACCTTTTTACAAATAAGTCATCAAATCAGGAAATATTGCCCAGCTGGTGAAAACTGTTACAAAGTTTGAATCCCTCAAGTGTGATTTATTGTTTTTTGCATTAACAATGGATCAATTTGTTAAAGGACCAGTGTGTACAATTTAGAAGCTTGCTCCTGAATCCTGTGCGAGAATGGCGGACTCTGCCACTAACAATAAAAACTAATATAAAGAGAGGAACCTACAGAATGAAAATACACTTGATGGTTATTACTGAAAAATGCCATCAATCATAAATAGAGAAACGTATGGGCTACGATATATAATAAGTTTGAATGATTAGAACTTTAAAATAATAATCAAGCTCATTATAACGTAAATAAATGTCTGTTTCCTTATTATCATAGTACATAATACAATAGTAATCCAGTACAGTATTACATATGTTATTAGTTGCTGTAAACAATTGTCTGGTAGGGCTTTCTGAGGTGAAAATCTCTTATTGTGATGTGTTACTGTATGTATTGTTTGCAATAAACACAAGAACTGGGTAGTTGGAATCAATAGTAAGAACAGAAAATGAAGACTGATTTAGAAGTGATTGCAGGAGATGCAGACCAAAAAACAGCAGAGAGAAGAAGAAAGGGAACTTATTCATTGTTTGTGTGTTTTACTTTCTTTCTTCCAGGCTTCAAGTGCCCTGTGTGCTCCAAGTTTGTGTCCTCAGATGAGATGGATCTTCACCTGGTCCTGTGCTTAACCAAACCCAGAGTGACATATAACGGTAGGTCTGACAGTTCTATTTGAACTTATTTACAAATAGAATATAAAGAATGCAAGGACATGCAAGCCTGGTTAGCATGTGAGAAAAGCTACAGAAAAATCAGAAAGCTAATAAAAAGGTGATCTAAATATGCTAAATTACTGAAAATTATAATTAGATTTAATATATTGCTTTATTGTGTAGGTTTGCGAAACAAAAAACTGATACTGAAATATATGAAAATATCACAACACTAATATATGCAGGACATTATGTGCTAATAATGACACCCTCCAACAGGCTTATAATTATCTAAGAGATGATAATCACTGGTGCATACAAGAAATGACCAACTTTCCTCATGAAACTAGACAATCACAGCTTTCTGGTTATGTAACTTGATCCTCTGTTTGCAGTCGGCTTCCCTGTGAAATCTTGTGTAATCTTTCTGTAATATTTCCAAAACTGTAGCCTAACACTGTGGTTGCCTCGGGGCAGCTTCTTCTTTTATTTATCAATAATCTGTTATACTCTTTTGTACTTAATGACACCGCAGCCATGGTTATTGTGTCTGGGGGGACTTTCCATCCCTCTAAGTGTTCCTTTTATGTATATAGTTCCGTTGTTGTTTCCTGTACTAAACCACTCTGCCCTTTGCTCCTGAGACCCAGCATACTAATATGGGCTGGTGTATCTGTTCTATAAAGGTTGTTTAAAAAAATCCCCACAATGAGGTTACAGTTACAATCAGGTTTTATAGCTGATTTTACTGACTGCTGAGTCAGACCTTCCCTCAACTGCAGAATAAATTCTCCAGTCAGACAGTAACATGATAAAAGTATATGGCCCCTTGTCTGCCTCTGCTTTTATAGCACTGAGGTACTGGTGTTGAGTTCAGTTTTTTAATAGAAGCATAACATAAAGATTTTTGATAAGGGCCCCTAAATATGGTTAGTAATGTATTGTATTGTGACCCAGAGTTTGTACTAAGTTGGACATTTTACTGTTGACACATAAACTTGTTCACTAGAGCTGTGTACTGGTAAGAACCTGGCGATATGATACGTATCACAATACAGTGTTTACCATCCAATAAATCGCGATACTGTAAGCAAGGTGATATATTGTGATTTAAAAAAAACTATAATAATTTAGGAAAAATGTACACAGAAAACGCCACAAATTATATAAAATATCCTGATACAATATTTTTCAGTATTTTCTTGCACAGCTATTGTTGACCTCCTGAAAACACGCACTGTTGTCAGGGCAAAAAAATGTGTGTCATTTACCAGCCAAGTTGGTGGTAGATTTGCTTTACTTACCAGCCCAAAGGAAGTTTGATCATTCACTGTGCAACACGTTTGTTATTGTGCCTGCAAAGCGTGGCTGATTTCAGTCATTTCAGGACACTTCACATGAGTAATCCAGAATAACAAAGTGTTGAAAACTGCATGATTATATTGTTGAATAGGGCTGTGAATGGGCAAGAATCAAATTTTAACATCATTAGATGAGAACAGAGCTTCTGTCGACTTTGTAGCAGCTGTCTAACTCTACAACCACAACAAACCTGCGGACTCACTTGCTAACGTTAGCCTGCCACCCCAGTGAGGCAGCAGAGCAGAGGCACCACAGACAACCTCGTCAATACTGTCCTACACCCCCATTGTTGAATTTATTACACAAACGATGAAAATGTACATGCTTATGCTCAGTGGGCATGCACATCATAGAACAGGCACCGTGAGTTTATCCACCCTTGTTTTTTTCACTTGGCCCATATATGGGGCCCGTTTGTTCATCGCAATCACGCTCCTGGCCAACGGCTTTCATTTAGGAAAAATACAGCCATTCATATAATTATTAAGTGTTTGCTTACCTTAATAGAGAGAGGGGACTTGGGTTGAACACAGAGATGGAAGATGCAGGACATCCCAGGGAGGGACCAGTGAGGAGAAGGAAGAGAGGAGCCAGGGAATGGTGTGTAACAACGAGTGGAGCAGGAGAGGACAGGGGAGAGGAGAGAGAGAAAGATGAAACAGGCTTCCAAAGACTTCCAAGCACATGAAGTCTGGATGAGACCCACATTTTCTGCATTTAGCATTTCAAATAGTTCTGGTGTTATGTTGACGGATGTCTTCCCAATTGGAAAAACAACTGAGCCGATCAGAGCTTTGTAGCTGGCATTACAAATAGGGACATCAGCTTCCTGTGCCAGAGCCATTAAGTTTACTGGCAATTTAGTCAGATAAACAGGCCCATCTTTGGCTTCCTCCTGTTAGTTGTTAACAACCATGTACACAGATATATTTTATGATTATCTAAAATCTGATAACAATATCGCCCTTGCAGATCTGGCTGTATCAGTCTCAGTAACACGCCAAAGTAATCAGCAGTATGTTCAATTTCAGGTTTTATGGTGGAACTCCACTGATGTTTACACATTAGTCTATTTTAGACCTTGGGGAGTACCACTGTATATGTATAAAAAGTTATATAAAGCCTTTAGTGTCTCCAGAGTGATCTGTGTAAAGTCTGATAAATGTCTTCAAGTGATCACTTTAGTCAGTGTTGGTTGGGGCTGAAGACAAGGCTGACAATGAGGACAACCTGAGAACAATGCATGGAATAAAAACAGACTGTCTCATGTGCCCCTATTATCAATTTTGATATTTCTTTTTGTCCCTCTTGAGTCTGCAGTGCTAACCCTATTGAGTAAGTCGGAGTAAAACTAAGTTTTCTTACACACCTTTAAATTCAGCCTTGTGACCCCCCCATGAAGCTTTGGCTACCATTAGTGGAGGTCCCGACCCCCAGGTTGGGAATCACTGTGCTAATGCACAAGATGCAATTAAGAAAATGAACAGTGGGGACAGTATACGAGGGTGTGTGTAAGGTCAGGAGTAGACTGAACAAATAACAACAATGGCAGAAAGTTCTAAGAAGAAACGAATAGAGCTGGTACCGCTATGGCCTCTACTGCCATCATTTCATCATAAACACAGTAACCCTTTTTGAGTGTTGCTGTGTTGAGTTTGTTTTTACATTGTGCAAAAATGGTTCTCACAGCATATACTCTACTGTTGATCAGGAATGATTCTGCCCTGATCTGCTCCCTAGCGGCTATACTTTATAAATTCTAAAGGTACGCAGGGAAGTATGTGAACAGTGCTGCTCATGGTGCAGTTGCGTGTCTTGGCAAAAATCAAGTAAATCACAAGGCTACCCTCTGGCTCTGGTGTGAATCCGATGGGACTTGTAGGGATTCTGTCTGTTTTTAAGGTCACTCATTACAAATCACCTCATCCTGCTTCCTTCTCAGCATGGATGACCTACTTCTACTCCCCATGTCTGTATAGGAACATGACAGCACTGAAACCTTTTTATGACTGGAAATGAACAGTACAGCAGACATCTGCATCTCTGGTGTGTTCATGCCATGTCTGTATTTGAGTAAAAGTTTTGAATTTATTATTTCAAGTTATTTCTCTGCTCAAGTCTGAAGACATTTCAACTTGTACATGCACACTTTGCTCTACATTTCCCATCTCAGCTGAATGTTTTGGGGGGAACGCTGTTCCTCTTCGAGTAAGCTGACTTCCTCTCAGTCTTCCTGTCTATTAGTCATATGGTGACTGATCTGATCGGTTCCCTACAGTATGAAGAGCACCAGTCAGCAAAGACTGACAGTCTCTGACGTACTGCACTTTCTCTAAGAAACCTCTTCTTAGATTGTCTGATAGATTTGATATCTAGGCTTTGTGCTCACAAAACCTGCTTGGTTTAAGAGTTGGTGTATGTGTGTTAACCTATCTAGATGAATCTGTAACTTTATTCAGGTAACGGTAAGTCTGCAACTTGCCTCTAGTTGCTGTAACTTCTGGGTAAACCCAGCAGGCAACAGAGAGTGAGGAAGGAAGTTAGCAAATGTGAACATAATGTGAATAAAACTTTACCTCGTCTGTGCCTGAGTCATAGTGGTGGAAGAAAATTATGAAAAGTTAGGTGCGACGCAGTGAGAAGCAACTGTTCGTTGTTCCACATGAAACACAAATCAGAGTACTATTTTCTACCCCACTTTTATGTATTTCCTGTAAAAACGGTAGCCAAGAGTGCCGTGTGTTATGTCCCCCAACTTGGCCGGGACTGGGAGCTCCCAGTGAACAGTACGTCCAGACTGGGACTGAATGCAGCACCCAATGTCAATGTATGACAAAAGGAAATTAAGTAGAGGTGTTTTTATTGTTTACTAATGTTAGCTGCACGGGCTAACAGCAGCGAACATTACTGTTGGCGACAGTTAGCTTTTTTTAGCAACAGGTCCATCTGGAAACTCAGTAAATCACCTCTGCACCGCTGTCATTGAACTGTATCTGAGGTTGTGTTCACTGGGAGGCTGCTGAGCCCCGTTCGGTTGCTGACACTAACAGCAGCTACAGTAGCAGTTAGCTGAGTTGAGGCAGAGCTGCCGGAGGACATCAGAGGGAGGACATCAGAGGGAAAACCAGACTATTTCCTACATTAAATATGACCCTGTTTTACTGATCATGTTGTGTTTTTGTACAGTTATGAATCTTCGCTCTGTGTCACTAAAAGTTGAAGATTGAATGACAGGTGAATCACGATATTATTGGTTGAATTCGGTTAGTTCATGCTTATGTAAGCACACGTCACATTTTATTTTACAGGAAGACAAAATAATTGGATTTCAATATAAAAATACAAAGAAATGTAACATTTGTAAATGTTTTGGCATACATTGTTAAATAGGGGTACAATATAACAGAATGCAATTTTAAAGTGTTAAAATTACATTTTTCATTTCCTTTAAACAACAATGGCAGCTGATGAAGAGGTTAGCGTAGATGCTGCTGGCATCAGTTATATCAGAACTGGAGAGTATTTCTTCTCTTCTTTCTTCTCCTGACTGACTTCAGGAAGAGTTGGTCTATGTTATACGGTTCGTTGATCTAAGTTCACCCCTGATGGTTCATCCAATCACCTGCCAAGTGTTTGCTCTTTTCCAAACAGTTTCCAACAATGACTTCAAAGGAGAAGAAAGACACGCTGCATGGCTCTGATGGCTGGTCCGACCGCTGCTCTTTAGTTAGGCAGGTGATGGTATACCAAATTTAGAAATCCAA
>NW_023339807.1:2619640-2622638 GCF_004916995.1 Morone saxatilis
AGGAGGAGAGGCTGCAGGAGGAGAGGCTGCAGGAGGAGACCACCAGTTGTGTTTCTGCTGTTGGACAGTGGGGAATGACTTTCGGTTCTAGCTTCTTTACTGTTTCCATAGCTTCCACACAGGGCTGTGTATCAAACAACACTTTTCTTGTACCTTTCTAGTTCCTGTTGCGCTGGTATATGGTCAAATTTGTATTTTCTCAGATAGTTCCTGTTTTAAATAATAACTTAACAAATTTATTTTGAATTGTGTTAGTTTTCATACAGCTCTTTTGTGATGATACAGAGTTAAACTTACTCCGTTTAAAAAGTTTTGTTTTGTTAAGAGAAACAAGTTTCATTATAAAAAAATACTTTTATTCATCTTGCTGGTGCTGTGCAGGGTATTTTGGGCACACATAAGATACGGATCTATTTTGTAAAGAGAGGAAATGTTGGTGATATTTTTATGTTAATAATGTATGTTGAACATTATTGACACCCTTCTTCCAGACTGCTGCTGTTAATATCGACAGGAGCTTTTGTCTAATGGAGCTCAAACGGTTAGCTGAGTATCTGAAGTCATTCGACCAAGAATATATATTCTTTTATATATATCCAAAATCAATCTGGATAATTAATATTTGAAGTTATTCAAGCAAAATTGTTGTTGACTAATCTTTTGGTGTTAATGTTAATGACAGCAAGGACAGATTGGAGATTATGTGTGTGTGTGTGTGTGTGTGTGTGTGTGTGTCTGTCTCTCTCTCTCTCGACAAATAGGTTTTCATCCTGTACAGAACCAGATTTTGTCACTATTTACTGTTTACCCTTGGTTACTCATTAATACAGTGTCTGCTTGGATCAGGCCATTGAGGACAATGTTGCAGATTATTAAGCATGTGTGGTAATGTTGCATTGACAGGATTTTGGTCCACATACTTTAATTTCCTGTTAGTTCCAATGAAGTAAAATCTTAATGTTTCACTGTACAATGATATATGATGATATTTTAGACAATAGTGTTCTTCCAACTTCAATTGGTTGTCCCGATTTGTAGGGGAAGACCTTGGCCAGCCTGCATAGAGCCCTAATCTCAACCCCATCCAACCGCTTTGGGATGACCTGGAACACTGATAGTGAGAGTCAACTTCAATAATGTGTCTGAATGTGAGCAAATGTCTGCAGCCAGGTTAGAAAATCTTGTAGAAATCCTCCCTATGATAGTGGAGGCGATAAGAGCAGCGGCTTAATGCCCATGGGTTTGTTCAACTATCACACATGGTTTGTCCACAAACTTTTGGCTACATATTCCTTGATTTGTCAGATATTTAATTCTGCCCCAATTTTTTTTTGTATCTAGTGGTTTACATAATGTGACTGAAGATACAGTCTTCTGACACCCGTAATGGAAAGGGATGGTTAATAGAAGGAAATCTGATGGTGTAAAATATTTAGCAATTTATGATAAATTACCAAAAAACAAGCAAAATTATAGTTGGGTACAAGAAGAGCCTCCCTCATTATAAATAATCTCTGAATCAGAGCCAACTGAGCCCACTGAGGGACACGTGACAAAGAGAATGTGCCTTTGGACTAATGAAAGTGTCATTGTACATATTGTATACTGTAAATAAAGGTTATTGGATATAAAGGCTGTGTGGGCGGTGTCTGTTTAACACTTTTTCTTCTGCTTTGTCTCATCCCAGATTTGTAAAGCCTGATATCTCATCTTAAAGGAGTATTATTTACGCTGTTTGTCTGAAATGCTACAATCCACCTACTGTAAAATAAAGACCTCTTTTGTTACTATACTGGGACCCAGAGATACAGTTTCACTATAGTAAGAAATATCAAACATTTGACGAGCACAGCCTCCTAACTGATTTCATTTTGATATTATTATAAGTTTAAAGCAATAATTCCCAGCTGCTGGTCGCACTCAGTAAGCAGTTTGAAGGCTGCAGTTTGGGCTTTGGTCACACTACTAATGTAGAAAGGCTATTCCAGGAGTGCAGCACTGCTAAATTTACTCAGTCAAATCTGAATACACATACATGATATACATTTTTAATGCAGTGTAGGCTGTCATATCTTCAGTATCTATTGTGAAAATGTACCTCAATCGGCTTAGAAATCAGAGGGGTTAAACATTCAACTCCAGTAACATGCAACTGAGAATCATCACATTTTAAAGCTCCCCTCCACTCATTAATCAGTGTTTCTTCTTGTTCCTGCAGTGTGCTGTGTGAATGCTGTGTGTGCAGAGTTTGACTCTAGAAGGCTCTACCAGCAGGATTTGTGACATCTGTTGCCACATTCCAAGCACACTATTTGTGTGTCTTCTAAAAATGGCTTTTTGAAGTAGTAAACCTCAATAAAAAAATGTTATAAATAATAATAATTTATAAATTGAGCGTACATTCTGGAAGGAGGAGTTTGGCTCTCCAAAGAAACTGCTACTGGGAGGGAAAAACGAAAGCCTGTTAACCTAAATGCATTCAAGTATTTTAAATGTGTACGTTGTTTGTCTGATGAGGTAAAAACGAGCACAAAAAAATGCACATATTTTGTCTCATAAAGTGAGTGCACAATATGCAAAACAAAAGTCATAATTATACACACCGATTATATTGACAGATATTGCAATTGCAATATGATTCACAACTAGTGTGGGAGTGATCATTTCTGCATCACAATTGACTTTTTTCAGATAAAAACCATCACAATCATGATGATATGACATGGTCTGTACCAGACATCTGGAGATTCAGTACATCTGGAGAACAAGATTAGAATGTCGGGGCATCTCTGCAGCACTACAGTACTCCATTATAATGCTGTTTGTCACATTTTACCTTTATCAAAACACTGCATATTGCATTTGACCATATTGTGATTTCCATAATATTGCGATTAATTGTGCAGCCCTAACGCTTCTGTTTGTTTTACTGAGAGAAAAAAATTACAACCTGTTAACCTCAGTGCCTTTATTTAGTTTTATTTATAAAGTTATTAAA
>NW_023339807.1:2622736-2624588 GCF_004916995.1 Morone saxatilis
AGAAATAGCAGTAAAAATGCTCAGGGACGTTCATTCATGCACAAATTTGCTCTTCTCATGGAAAATTGGGTCGCCATGGTTTGTCATTTTTAAAAAAGTGTGTCCCCAGAAAAAAAGGTTTGGGAGACACTGCTGTACAGTATCTCTACTGATCTGGTAGAGTAGTTTTAAAGGCAGATTTTCATTTTGTCCCTTTTCTGAAGTGTTCGATTATGATCCTGACTGTCTGTGGTGTGATGTGTCTGCTGTCTTACAGAGGACGTCCTGACCAAGGATGCAGGAGAATGTGCAATCTGCCTGGAGGAGCTGACACAGGGAGACACCATCGCTCGCCTGCCCTGCCTCTGCATCTACCATAAAGGGTACGAAGCCCTCAGGAAAATGTTACATCTCCATATGACAAAGACGTACTTGAACATTATTTCTCCAGTATCAAAATAAAAACTACCACTGAGGTCACCAAGGCCTGGGCCTTTTCTGAGGGGTATACAATAAAAGTCATAACATTAATTAAGAAATAACGTCTTTAATGCTTTGCTGCCCCCAAAACTCCCCAACCATGTTTGGTTATAGGATCTGTAGTTCTAAAACCCTGCCCTGCCCTGTCTTGGTGAGGTACTCCGAAATGCCTGGGTAACTGCATCTCTGCACAGCTAGAAAAAGTAAAAGGGTTAGGGTGTATGTGGGTCCAATTTAGGCAATGTGGTGGAATGATGTTTGGGGCAGGGTGGCATCGTTTGAACACTCAATCTGTTTGTGGTTTGAAGCTGTGTTGGGTTTGCACCTGTGTACCAGAAACTACGGTGGCTGCAAAAGGTCCTATCTATAGCCAGTGTTTGGTTTGTCCGTTCTGGGCTTTATACAGTAATACATACCTATAAATATTATATTCCATTTCTGACAATAGATCCTCCTAAATGTTACACACTGCACCTTTCATTTAATCAATTAGTTATTTGGTCGAGAGAATGGTAGAAAATCTTAATCAGTGTTTCCCAAAACCCAAGCTGACGTCGTCAAACGTCTTGTTGGTCCACAACCCAAAGATATTCAGTTTACTGTCACAGAGGAAGACACCAGTTTATTATCAAAATAGTTGGTGATTAATTTAATTTAACAGTTGACAACTGATCAATTAATTGAACACTCATTACAGCTCTAATTGACACCCTGGTTCTAATGGAGGAGAACATCCACAGTCCTCATTCGGTCAAAAAAATACATCCAGTTTATCTAAGTTGACACGAGGCTTCAGCTGTCTGAGTTAGACAGATTGAAGTTAGTCTTTTTAGTGCAAAATTCAGTGTCTGTGTTACTTTTAATGAAATGCAGCTGCAACACTGTCAGCGGAACAAATGCAGAGGGAACTGTGACTTTGGATATGGAGATCCTCTGAATTGACTTCTTGAGCCTCCCTTTTTTAATTAAACAGTTTACATTTTACATTGCAAAATACTGTATGTATTATGAAAACACATTTGTCATGACCACCCTGCGCCACTGGGTGTCACCGGATCCAACAAAACAAACATTGTGAGGATTTCATTAGCACCTTTCTTCTGTCTGTCTGTCTGTCTCACTCTGCTGTTACTTTGTTTTTTCCAGCTGTATCGATGAGTGGTTCGAAGTGAACAGATCGTGTCCAGAGCATCCATCAGATTAAAGCTTGGTTTGCACAGGTAAAGGGTTTCCTCATTGTCACTGTGGGGTTTCTCTCCTTTATGGTCTTTGAACTCTCTGCTGGTTGATGACAGGTACTCTACAGTCACAGTGATGTACAAAATGAAATGTGGATCCAGGGAGACTGTTGGACACTGTGACCACTGTGATCAGTTTAACCCCACCCACCCAC
>NW_023339807.1:2624688-2627129 GCF_004916995.1 Morone saxatilis
ACACACAGACACACAAACAGCAGCTGTCATGTGTGCATAACATCACAGCTCCCCCTGCCTGCGTGCCTCCCTAGGACTGCTTTGTAGAGTGAGATTTTTCCTGACCTCGTTTGAGATTTACAACCTGCTGTGAAAGACTGATGGCACTGTCAGAGCCACGTTGTTCCTTCTAGTAAAGGGCCGAGACAAAGAAACTGCTGCTCAGGGGTCAGCCTGCTGCAGCAAGAGCTCTCTCCTCGAAGCACCTCCTCATCCAGGATCCCTGATCCTTCCTGCTGGGGTCATTACAGAGGTCAAAGGTCAGCAAGACATTTTTAACCATTGTTGTCTGGCTTGATAACAAGCCAAAATGTTTTTTTATAAAGGAACCCATATCAAAACTTTTAGGCTGAATGCACAGATACATGATGCTCTGTCACAGTAGTTAGTGATACAGCATGGTGGGACAACTCTAAAGTGATGAGGTTTAGCAGCTCTTTGAGGCAGAAAGGGAAAGGAACTCCATTATACCATTATGTCCGTATAGGCTGCTGAGCCCGGTTCCATTGCCAACTTGCCCAGCTTTGGTAAGAGTATCTGCTAGAGGTGTAAACACCAATACTGTCCCAGTCTGGACCGCAGGGCTAACTGAGCTGGAACATTTACTGCAGGGCTGAATAATAATGATATAACTTAACTCCAGGCAGCATTCTTTCACATCCATGACTTTTGCAGTGATTGTGAACTGGAGAAAGTCTTTTTGGGCCAGTGTGCATCACGTGAACCTGCACACACCCACAAACAGAAAACAGACACCTCCTGTCTCACTGTGTCTTCCAGTGTGTGTACTGATAGGGTGTGGACAACAATAACGCTTGGAAATCAAACATTATTAACAAAGCGAATATCTGCGCCACCAGTATTATTATCCTGTCTCTTTGTCTGACTGAATGAATGGCTGAGCGCCACTGACAGTACATTAAAGATATTTTCCCCTCAGCTGAGCTGGATGCCATGTGCTGCAGCCCATAATAACTGGCTTTTCCAGGCCTATGTGGGTTAATCCACGGTTACATAAGGCCACCTCTAATGACTCTGTGTGTTTTGCTGCAGGTGATGGGGTTAATGGTGCGTACACTGACTTCCACTTTAGACCCGAACCAATGCTATGCATAGCATGAAAAGATGAATATTATTGAGTGTGTATTACACACACTGTTAACACAGAGAGTGTATACAGGGGTTGGCAGAGGACGAGTTTCCCTGGTGGCCAACCCAGACTTTTGATCGGTCAGTAACACTGATATGAAAAGATTTAAGGACCAGCATGTAGGATTTATCGGCATCAAGTGGTGTAGTTGCAGATTGCAACCCCTTTGTCTCACCCTCCTGTCCCAGCTGTGTAGGAGAAACAACAGTGGCTGCAAAAGGTCCTATCTATAGTGTTTGGTTTGTCCCTTCTGGGTTACTGCAGAAACATGGCGGACTCTGTAGAAGACCACAGAAAGTAGTGCTGGAGACAGTATTTTCTATGATCTTCAATTACAATAATACAACTGTGTGTGTGTGTGTGTGTGATGCTTCTATCATTTACACCACTATGTAACAATACTGTATTACTACCACTTATTATATTTTATCATTTTATTTTTTTAGATCACAGTATTGTTGATTTCTATTAAATATATATGTACTCTTTTATTACTGTATATTGTAAATAGTACAAATACTTCACATATATGATATAAAACACTATATACTATATATGTGTAATACTCTCATAGAATATACATTTCACAAAAGTCTGTATATATATATACTTTATTGCAAACATTCAACTAAACAGTGTGTCTCTTGAAAAATTGGGTTTTTGCTCTCTGTGTGTTAAATATATGCTGGTTGAGTATGTGTGTTGGGTATGGGTATGTGGGTCTCTTATGATAGGCCCAGGTCAGATTTTTAAGGACTACTGCCCCCTGACCAGGACTACTGCCCCCTGACCTGCTGTATGGATCTATCAGTGCAACATACTGTAAGTGGACAGCTGGCCAGGTTGCCATGAGTTTGGCTTTGGATAGTTATTGCCAGCAGAGGAGTCTTCCCCTAGCACCACCCCCAGGACAAAATGTGAACTTTGCACACAAGACACCACAATCTAGTGGGAAGGTTGCAGTGAATTGCTGCATACAATAAACTTTGATTTTAATGACCTTGTGGACTTTCCTCAACCTCCACCTTCAAAGCAAATATCATATATCAAGCATCATTAAGTAGAGGAAAATAGTGGAACCAGCTTAATACTGGACTTTGGAGACGGATACCGATACCATTATTTCCAAGTAATAAATCCAATCAAACTAAATAAAACAAAAATGATCCCAAACATTTTGGATTATAAATAAACTGTTGTAATAAAACATTTTAAAAGGTGTGTGGCAGAATATTATTATTATTTTTTTTTA
>NW_023339807.1:2627229-2629414 GCF_004916995.1 Morone saxatilis
TTCTGGGTTTATTCAGGGTTTATTCAGGTTTTATTCAGGGTTTATTCAGGGTTTATTCGGGGTGTGATGTCTCGTCTCTCAGCGCCCACAGTGAACGCTGCTGCTCGTCCAGGTTGTGTGTGCGAGGCCCTGGGCTGCCCAGCTGGCACTGTCCTGCTGCTCTCTGGTTGGAGGCTGAGATTAGGAGCTGCTTTTAGACTCGTAGCATTTTTGTGTGTCTCCGGCCTGCCCGCTGTCAGTCCTGCTGGTGGCTGTGGTTTTGTGTACGTGGTGCAGAGACTCAGAGTCCGGAGGGAGGAGGCTCTGGAGATTGAAGGTTTGCGTTCAGGCCTGCCGGCTGCGTCGAGCCTCCCAGTTGTACCCGCGTTGCACCCAGTTTAATAATTGCCAATTAGCACATTAAGGCTACAGGACATTGTCTTTAAAAAAAACAGACTTGTTGGAGTGTGTTCAGCTGCTGTGGAGCAACCTGTCAGTGTCTCGATCTTTAGGATCTTTACTGAAGCTTTGACACCTGGCAGTTTGCACCTCTGTGTCTGACAACGGTGCGAAGCTAAAAACCTCCTTTCTTTGGGATTTGAAAATGAGCCACGTTCAAACAACATGATGGATTTAGATGCTGGTTACGACACCGGCTCCAGTTCATCCCAGAGGGGCTGGATGGGGTCGGGGTCAGACCAGTCAACTTCTTTCACAACAAACGAGGGAAACTTTGTGGAGCAGACTTTGTGCACGGCGGCATTGTGATGTTGAAACAGGAAAGGGCTTTTCCACAGCTGTTGACGAGTCGCTGCAAGGACACTGTTGTGCACGACATCGCCGCTGCAGTCGGGACGTAGGAGCCCAAAATACTTGTGTGTTCACTTTAATTTAAATGAAATTCTCAATAGCTGTAGTTGTTGCAGTGTTTGTCCATTAGTGTGGTTACTTTACTGACACAGCGATAACAGAAACGTCTCCGAGGACTGAATCTGAAGTATGCTGCTGCTCTTACGGCCTGATGATGCATTATCCTGAACAAAGACGGGAGCTTTCAGTTTGTTTTGAGACGTTGAGTTTGGTACTCTACCAAGACGGAGGAGAAAAATATATTCCTGGTTGCTAAGCAACATCCTTTTGTGTCCTTTGAGAGTCTGACGGTCCGTTCAGGTTCATTGTTGACATTTATGTGAAAGTGTTCAAGTCTCTGCTGCTGCTGCTTGTAGACGTTACCAACTAATAAAATAAAACACTCAGACGGGTTTCATCCTCCAGGACCGAACAAAGCACTCCGCAGTCGAGCTACCGGGCACTACCCAGACCAAACTACAATACTCTCTGTTGTGTCCTTGTTTGCTTTATTATTATTGGTATTATTATTAGTAGTATTTTTGGTATTATTGTATATTGGTTGTGTACGGTATTACTTTGTTTCCTGATACTACGTCTGTCTGAGTGACGTGAGAGAGGAAGACGACGAGAGAGAGATCAGCGGTGGGTCGCCCCTCGGCTGACCGGTTAGATGCGCAAGTGCGGATAATGAACGAAGCGTAGATAACAGCGGTATGTCCTCATGATATGTATGGTTTCTGTGAAGCAACAGACACTGTTGGAAGTACGAACCCGCCCACACGGGAGGACTCCCCCTCAAACTGAACTGAATCTCTCCAGTAAACTGAGTTTTATGTAAAGTGTCTCTGAGGTGGTCTCATTCTGTTTTGGCCACGGTCCAAAGTGAACCTGAAATAAAACCCTGTAGCTGTGTCTGAATGTTAGAGGAAGCACATCAAACCCTGGATATTGATCGTTGTACAGTGGCCATGGGACTGAACACAATCTGTGAGAGCGACGGTCCCAGTAGGGCAGGGAATCCAGTACCGAGCTGGTTTTTCTTGCTGGCTTTGGTTCCCGGTTGACCGAGCTAAATGCAGATCAGTGAGGCCAGAGAGGTTTGTAACACATCAGCCCCCAGAAACAGTCAAATATGATTAAGAATACCTGAAAATACCTGGTAGTGAGGTGAGATACTGCAGCAGAGGACACGTAAAGCACAGACAGACTTTAAGTTCCCACTGCTGGACTTCACAGTTGGATGAAATGCTGTTTTTCAGTCTTTCGTGTGTCTTCAGCGGTGGTGGAAACACACACATCTGTCACACAGCTGACCTGAATGCTGCCCTACCCAGCTCTCTCACACACACACACA
>NW_023339807.1:2629465-2644926 GCF_004916995.1 Morone saxatilis
ACACACACACACACACTCTGTTTTCTGGGTGGAGAGTCAAATAAAACAAACAGAGCTCAGCTGAAGCTACAGAGCTGTTCTCGCTGTGCTGAGCCATAAAGAAGTGGTTAAGCAGCTACTGTTTGCTGCCTCAAGTCATCCACCATTAGTTTTTAATGAATTGATTGATATTGCTGTGGGCACCAACAGGGGGACAGGCTGTGGGTGTGTTTGAGACCAGCTCTGGTCTCTGAAGCATGACATTTACTTGTGAATGTATTTAAACTGTAGAGCTAAAAGGATTCTAAAGTGGATTTATCAGCTTTTATAGTTCTATAGCTTATATTTGATCCTTATTTTCAGTCCTCGTACATGCAGAAACATCCAGTGCAGCATTTCTCTGTTTGATAAAGAGAAAAGTATCTTTCAGTTAGTTAATTGTTGCCTTCAGCTTTAGGAAGCCGCAGATGACGGAGGCTGTGAGGACCCAGCTGCTGTGCTTCATGACTCAGAAGGTGCTGGAAACAACTGGTTTCCCTCTGGATTCTCTCCTCTTTCTATCACTTCATGTGTCATTTTTCTCTCTCCCATCTCTTTCTCTCACCCACTTCCAATTATAGCTCAGCCTCATGCCGGTTATCCCAAGACAAAATGAGGAGGAGAGCTGATTTAATTTAGCTGCAGCTATTAAGTGAGACGGAGCTTTCTCCCAGTTTGGAGAAGGTCTGGAAACAAAGAGCCTGAATGTTTCGGTCTGACTGGAGCTTGTGAACGGGTGTGTCAGCTGAATCGGTTCCCGTTGTGTTAGATTACCGCTCTAACACCCAGTTTGACACGTATGCAAACTTCAGTTCAACTGTTGTGTCAGTGCGGTCCAATGAGGCTGCTTTTAATCATACTTTAATCATTTTTCTTTGGATCCCCTGACGGAGCTGGACGGATGCCCACATGAGTCACATCACGCTCTGCAGCCGTGTGATCATCTGATGTTCTGCTCTCGGTCCAGAGGTGGACTGGGTGTGTGCAGAGGTGGGGTTTTCCCCGGTGGCCGGTTCAGAAACACAGAAAATGAAACAAATGTGCTGTTTGATCCAGAATCAGACTGACCGGCTCCATCCGGGTTCACAACATGCTGCCTTTCGTACACTGGGCTGACTTTACAAACATGGTGCTGCTTTCAGGTGCTAGTCAGCAGAATTACAGGTTGTTTTCTCACCCATCGGTTTGTGGAGAACAGTTTTGAAGCATCGAGTTTTGGCGTTATTGTATATGTTTGTTTTAGCAGCCAGCAGAGGTCACGTACTGCGAGTTGAGCTGCTCTCATTGGCTGCTCGCCTGCTCACACAGGATCTGGTATTAAACAGTAAACAGTAAAATGTGTTTGTGAACAGATTTGAGGAGAGAAATAGTCAACAACAGAATCTGGATCCATATCTGATCAGCACTGTTATGACACGTTTGATCTGAGTTGGTGCGTTTGAGAGCTGGACGCCGACTCCACTGAGAATGACGGCTGTGCAAGCTCAGCCCCAAGGTAGCGCGGCGCCCCCTACCCCAAGGCTCCGCGCTGCTTTATGGTCTGTTTGAGGCTCCTAACTAGGGAGCCATCAGCTTCTAAATGAGACATGCCATGGCTGTATGGAAGAAGGACTGAGAAAGCTAGAGGACCAGAGCAGCAAAGCTCATCAGGCAAACGTTTAAAACTGAGTCTGTGTGTTTTAAATGGAACTGGGCAATTCATTGAAATATTATCTGAATCACAAGAAGCTGCAATTGTTTGTTAAACTGTAAACTGAAGCTCTGACCTACAAATCTTATATGAGAAAATGTTTCTTTGGTCCTACAGACCCCAACAGATGTCACATCATCATTATTTTAGTAGTTTTTTTTTAGTGAAAATGAAAATTGTGATGCAAAAATAATCATTCCCACAAATCGTGAATTATGTTGCAATATCTGACAAAATAAGGTCAATTAGCTTTTTTTTACCACATCGTTCAGCCCAAATGAAGTATTCCTAAAAACAAAAACCTCCCACCCACCAGTCACAGTGAAGTGAGGGTCTCTGTGGGTGTGTCGGCGGTGGCGGGGTCAGCCTGGGTCACATTTCCAGGACCATTTATTTATTTTCTTCATCCCGGTTGACCACTGAGAGTCAGCACGGTAGGTCCTCGAACCCACCGTGCCGTCCCCCCCCAGTAAACTGTGTGTGTGTGTGTGTGTGTGTGTGTGTGCGCTTTGTGACAGTACACTGTAAATAGAGCACACACACATGAATATTCAAACACACACACACACACACACACACTCAATCATCAGTGCTTTTTAATCATGTACCATGAAGTAGAGGTCCTCAGGTGAGAAGGCTCCCTGACTCCTGCCACCATGCTCAGTTTCTTGTTCTAACAAGATGCATTTAATGTTACAATGTAACAACGTATAGAAGGTTCTCCTTATAACAGCAGCAGGATAATGTCCTTGTTTTTAATTCATTTTGCATAATCATTAGAGTGGCATGTTCTTATAACAAAGGTTCATTTTTAAAACATATGTACAAAAATATTTAATGATAATAAATATCATTAATCCGATCTTATAATAAGAAACAACAAGGAAATGATTTTCTTTGTCCAGTTTGCTGTCGGTTTTGTTTTTTGTTACTGGACGGAAAAATGAGCTTCTGTTGTTTCCATAGCGTCTGCCAGAGGCATCCAACATCATAGCCCTCTGTTTACCGTTTAAAACCCAGGGTTTGAGAAGGAATACCATATGTCCTTGTGCTTTCCTTTATAAAGACTCAGCATTAAGGCTGGCCAGGACTGAGGGACACCAGGATAACTGGATCCGTTTCTTGTGTTTTCATGGGGTCATGTTTGTCTGAGGACCTCTACCATGGAGGAGCTAGAGTGTACAGTCTTTTTCAAACAAGTTGATTTCACTGACGAGTTCATATTCTCCGCTTGATGATGAGTTTATCAGTGAATTCACCCAGTGTGGATCCCAAAGCTCTTTTTTTTTCCCACGACTCAGAACCCAGAGCTCGCCCCACCACCCTGAAGACTATTTTTATACTGGAAAAACAAACAAGCTGCTTCACTGTTTCCTTAATAGCAACTTAAAGAGCAACCTCTTCCCAGCTGTATGTAGAGGCTCATAATGAGGGCACGATGGAAGTTTTCTTTCACCAATGTTGGTTAATGTGAGATCAAGTGTCCACATGGCCTCCACTTTCTCTTGCTCTCGTCCCTCTGTGTCTTTAAAGCTACCTCCAGGTAGGAGCCGTGTTAGTGGAGGAAGGTAACGCAATATCAAGTGGAGAGAAAAAGTATCACTACCATTTTTATAATCCTCAAATTCTGAAAGTGCTTGAGGCATCAAATCATGCTATGCACATACAGCATTACAAATCTGAACATCATGATGAATATTTTAGGATAGAATATACAGTATATATCAGTGGTATCAGACCGCCCTGAAGCATGTGTGTGCAGGTTATTTTCCAAAGTGTCAGCAGGTCAATGTCCTACTAGAACTAGAGACGAAGAATTAGTCAGCTGCTGAATCCCAAATTCACTTCTCTTTTCCTCCACTCCCTCCTGTCAGTGACTAACCTGGGCTGGGTTCAGTCTGAGCCATTACTCACACTGTACATGCAGCAGCAAAACATATGTCATTCTCTGGTTAGGATAACGGTGAGGGCTCCTAAGTGGAGGAAAAATTTAGTGAACTTTGGAGTTTTGGGATCCACCCCGACAGCCACACAGAGATTAGCTGTGTGCTGTAATACGCTGTCCCACCACTGAGTGGTGCTACAGAGTCATGTACCTGGTGTTGTTCTCAGCTTGTAGTCATAGAACATTTGGCTGATTGATGATCTCACAGGGCTCGAACTGTACCTCCAGCTCTCACTTTAATTCTGCAATCAATTATTATTTATCATCTTTTTCATGATCGTACAGATGATTTCTGAGAGCAGGTTAGAAACTGACTAGTGATGTCTTTTCATTTCTGTGAATTTTAAAGGAAAAGTGCAACGGATCTGGCCTTAATAGATATGATGATGACATTCAGTTATCTGTCCTTGTGGTTGTTGATTGTTTAACAGTTGTCTGCTATAGCATAATGACTCATCCACCTACAGTAGCCAGAGAGAAAAGACAAAACCTTTACATTTATAATAAACGTGGAGATATACGGAGGGGGAAAGGCCAGTGTCAAACTATAACCAGAGGAATGGAATTTTAGAAAAAGGTTCAGTTCTGTACTGTAACGAACCTGTGAATTGTATTTTGCAACTTGCATCACAGCCGGTTGCGGCTTCCCCTATTTGCACATTCAGTGAGAAATCCCCTGTATAACGTGACCTGAAAGGAACGCAGAGGAGTATTGGCTCAGTGTGGGGACGGACAAACAGTTGCATGTCCAGACTCTGAATTGTACTGGGAGTCAGAGCCACTGAGGATACAGTCCTGATAAGCCTTATGAGCTACTATAGAATCAGTCAAGCACTTTTTAGCATTTTCATAATTTATTTCTTGCCAGTTCTGAGCCCCAACAGACATTAGCTAATGAACTGTAACAGAGAATGTGTTGTTCAATATGTAACTGACAGAAAATCCTAACAAATATTCCTTTTCTGTAAAACTGTGTAAAAAACAAATTAAGAGTGAAAATCTTTGAATACCAATCATTCTCTTGTACTTATTGCATTTTTTGTTATTGTGTTTGAAGCTAATCCAAATTTTTAAGTAAAAATTCTGCCGTCTAATCAGTCTGAAGAGTGTCCTATTCTACTTCTTTTTCCAATGCAAATCTGTCAAACATGGAGCATAGTGAAAGTTCTGTCAACAAAGGGTAGTTTGTTCATCTAGACTGATGATTGTGGTGGTCCAGTTATCCACAGCAGATAGGTGATTAAAGGGGCACTTAAGGATTGTTCATGTAAAAGTCAGTTTACTTGTTTGTAGTATAACTCAGTAGGGCTGTGTGTATCACAATGCAGCGGTTACACTACAATTCAAAATATTGCCAATATAGCCTTTGGTTTATGTTTGTAACATTGCTATCTAGTGGTTCAGTATTGTTTTTGAGAATTGATACAACATCACAAAGCAAAATATTGATTCAATATTTTCTGACACCCCAATTACTCAGCTACTCGACTACTTTTAACATTTATGTAGTCGGCCTCTCCCTTGCTTTATGCAAGTATATTAATAAATAGCTTGAGTGCCCCTTTAAAACGTAGATGATCAGTGATTTTCTCCTGTGTGAGGAATGTCAGCTGTGGATCACATTAACCAGGGAGAAGTTCCCTACATAGTTCATTGAGGAAGAATAATAGGCCTTTTTCATAGTTTAGAAATGCCACTGCTATTGTCCATGCTGACTCACAGTCATACTACAGGCTGCTGGGACACTGGAACAGAGCCATCATTGGTTTTATGAGTTTCTTGCTTTGACAAGTTCAAATTTGAGCTGTGAAAATGGTGTATAGAGGGACAGATGAGGAGCAAAATGAGGAGTAATGAATATGGAAGTCTTTCTTGTTGAACTAAGCTCCATGTTTGTTCATGTACAGTAAGTGTCATCAGTCTTTTTACCCTTAATGGGATCCAATTGCAAACAGTAAACATTCTAACAGAGTATAACCCTGTTAGAATGTTTACAACACCACAACACCATGTGTAAGAGTCAAATAATAAATAGTTATTACACATTCATACAAAATATGAACATACAGTCTATACTAAGGTTCATGAAGAAGGAAGTCATCAATTTGTTTTCTTCCTGTTCATCTGTGCTTCCACTTCCTCTTTTCTGTAAAACTGCCAAACATTTGTCAAAGTTTCAGGTAAACATCCCCTACATGAAACATGACACACATGACACAATGGCTGTACAGTATTTCCATTAAAGCACAACAGTTTCACACACAGTGAATATGCAATACATATTTTATACCCAACACGCACATTACACACGAGTGCCCAGTCAGTGGAACCGCAGCCTGTTCTCTGCCACAAACTCTTTCTGTTCCTCTTCAGAGAGCTGGTTTCCTTTCACACTGTAGAAACATGACCAGACACCATCAGACATCTCTTCACATTCCAAATGTTAAGTACTTGGGCTTTCCAGTGCTCCACATAATCTACACTATACCTTTGGTTCTGGAAGTATTCCAACCATCCTCAATGTTACTTAACATAGAAACACAGGCCCTTCCTGGACAGTGGTTATGGGTAATGCTTTATTTCTAATCTTTAACATTCATGCACCGTTGGCAGAAGCAGGATTTATTTTATTTTTTTTAAACTGAGAATTTACTGAAATCTATCATTGATGATTGATAGATAAATAGAAATATCTGTGATAATAGAACCATACAGAGGCCATCAGAGAACAGCGGTTAATGAATTCTACTGGATCCTCACCATATCTCTTTGAGTGCTGTGTTGTGAGCGAGGGCCTCAGCGAGGTGTTTGATCCCGTCCACAGTGAACTGGTTGCTGATTAACCTGCAGACAAATACAGAGCAGGTGAGTTTCAGACGATCAATGTCTGACTACACAGGTCTGTCCAAGGTGACATCATGCGTGTTTCCCTTACCAGAGGTGGCTTAAACCTGTGTTTGCTCGGACCAACTCAGCCAAGTGTGGAGCTGCATCATCAGTCATCTCATTCTGCACTAACCTGCAACAGCACAGACAGGTTCTTAGTGTACATACAGAGTGTAGGACTGTTGGAACACAAGGATCCACTGGGTTCAGTGACCTGCCTACCAGAATATCCTGAGGACGCTGTTCTCTTTCAGGGCTTCTGCCAGGCACTTCCCACCTTTGGATGTGATCACATTGGCTGAGAGACTAGAACACAGAACCACAGAGATGACTCTACTAAATGAGTTCAAATCAGTAGGTGTTTATTGCGTTTGTAGTCAGCCGCCCTCTCACCTGAGGTTGGTAAGACTCGGGTGGTGCCTCAAAGCTTCTGCAAATGCTTCTGCTCCCTCATCGCCGATACTGTTCCCCCACATTCTGCAAGCAAAAACATCCAGACTGTCATCCAGGCTGCATCGGGAAGCATACAAACACAAAGGGGACCAACAGGGCCTCCAACAGGACCAACAGTGCCTCCAAGAGAAAAAGTATTGTTCTAATTTCAAGTTTCAAGAAATCTAATTCCCCTTTTTAAAAAACTAATGAAAATTAACATGTCAAACCATGTTTGATTTGCCAGTGGTTTTATTTATCACACTAAAAAGGGTCACTGCATTATGAGTACTTTTTACGTTTGATTATTTAAAAAGTTAAACTTTAAATGCAGGACTTTGCAGTGTTGCTACTCTACTGGG
This sequence comes from Morone saxatilis, assembly GCF_004916995.1. NCBI lineage: Eukaryota > Metazoa > Chordata > Actinopteri > Moronidae > Morone > Morone saxatilis. The sequence continues at coordinate 2,636,799 of NW_023339807.1, forward strand.
ATGTGAATACTTCTTCCACCACTGCATTTTAATCATGATTTGTTGGTTTTTTTCAAGATAATGAAGCTATTTTTTGTTACCATCTGAAACCTTTCTCCAGTAATCCTGCCTGGCTTCTCCAGTTGATGTCCCTTGTTTTTGTCTTTCCATCTCACTGCTTTCGTGAGTACAGCGGAATAAGGATCAGTTTACAGCAGTGAAGTCTTACCCCACATCAAATATAGAAGTGCTCTTCTGAATTGCGCTGGCCAAATACTTCCCACCAACAGCAGAGATCTTGTTTTTACCAATTCTGAGGACAAGATAATACGTCTCTTAAATGACTGGCGATAACACTGACATATTAAATATACAACTATTATAATGATCATAATATTCAAATTTTTTAATTTTAAAGTTAGAAACATACTTGACAACCCGCAGCTTTGGGCATTCCTCGATTATCTGAGCAACTAGCTTGGCTCCAACATCTGTGATGTGATTGTTGTAAAGCCTGAGGGCAAAAACAGAAAATATTTCACTCTCAGAAAAACATACTTTACTGAGCACTAATGTTATAAGGAGTTCGGTCTAGACCTGCTCTATTTATAAAGTGTCCTGAGATAACTTCTGTTATGAACTGGCGATATACAAATAAAACTGGATTGAATTGAATTAATGCTACCTTTACTTGCTGGGGATTTTTTTTACTTCTACAGTTTGTATAACCAAAAATTAAATCATATATCCAAAGAGGCCAGAATGTAGCTTTGAATAAATATGCGTGAACTACTTGTCACATTTCAGATATCTGACTCAGCAAGAGGTATTTCCCAAAGATTACAAAGTCCATCAAAGAAATACAGCGGCAGAACTCTTTTCTACTGCATCCTCTCACAACCCCTCAGATTTATCCTGTGACCATTTGGAGTGCCCCGTCCCCTACGTTGGGAACCACTGGAATAAACTTTATATAAAAAGTAGTTAAAACTACAGCTCCAATTCAAGCAGCTACAACATTAAAATGCTGCTAACACATTGATGAATCAGTATTAACAATCTAATCATTTTATATATATTGATACTCAGTCAGTATCATTATATCTTTGATACTTTAACGCAGAACAAAGGGTTCTTAGATTGTTTCACTGCTACTTTTACTTGAGCAAACAATCTAAATACTTCTTTATCTTGAGAATGGGATGGAATGCAGACTATTTGGTTTCAAATACACTGAAACAATTACTCACCCCAAGACCTTCACAATTTTGTGCTTACACAGCTCCTCTGCAAGAACCTCAATGCTGCTGTCAGACAGCTGATTTACGCACAATCTGAAGACAAGAAGTGTGATTAGTGTTGGATAGTCAAGCTGTATACATTATAAAATGAGTCTGAATATTAGTAAAAGTTAAAACCATGTTTAGACTTACCTCACTACTGTCATCTTACAAAAGGAGGGCTTCAGCTGCTTCACCCCATAGTCACTGATGTTGTTGTTGTCCATGTCAAGCCCCAGGAGCTTCTGACGGTGCTGCAGTACAAAGTTCAGGGCAGTGCAGTCACCTGAGAACACGTTACAGTAACCCAGCTTGATTAATCCAGCAGTGATGCCTTTTGCCGTCATCTGAGCGATGTCTTTGCTCCCTGTCTCAAAGATGCACCTCAGCATCCACAGGAAGTTGGGTAAAACGTGGACTTTCTTGCCCTCCTCACCATTGTAGCTGGGTAACCCATGGAGGTGGGACTTCACACTGGTGGAAAGGTAGGATTTTAGCAAGGCCCGTTTTTTCTTTAATAAGACAGGAGATACCATATGCTCCATCAGGCTGGTGTGAGCCTTGGACAGCAGTCCACTCAAGAACAGATTAGTGAACTGAAGGTGTTCATTAGTGTCAAATGGCTTCTTTTCACTGGGCTTTGAGGAGCCATTGATACAGAAGTCAAAAGGCAGACAGGACGGTTGTCTTTTCCTGCTGCACTCTGTGAAGAACTTGAGGATGGAGTTGGCGGCGTCCTGCTGATCCAACACAAGAGCGAATGCTGCCAGGAAAGACTGGAGGGTGATGTGGAGGAATTCAAATGTAGCAGGGCTTCCACTGGTATCATACTCATTGGTGGGTCGAAGAAAGCCCAGAGTCAGGTCCTCCTCCGTCAGCCCACACTCAGTGATCTCTTCCTGGCTGCAAATGAAGCTTCCTCTCTCCATACCCTGGAGTGCTAGTTTGGCAAATGCCGCGAGAGGCCTGAGCCCCCGTTTGAATGTCTCCGAAGCACACCGAGTGCTCTTCTTCAGCAGGGATGGTGCAGGTGAGGCTGAGCGGCTGAGGAACACCTCGGACAGCAGGAGGAAGATGTCGGTGAGTGTGATGCAGGTTTCAGGTAGATAAAAACTATCATGCATGGTGTGCAGGTGCCTAAAACTCTTGAATACGATCCAGCAGAACAGAGGGGTGGAGCACAGACCGCAGAGGTGGGGGCTGGCATCCAGCTGAACTGACACCAGCTCTCGGTGCTCCTGCTCCTTAAAGTGCAGATTGATGTAGGTCTTCAGATGAGCAGGGGAGAACCCCCGCAGAGCCACCTTCTTTCTGATCACCCTACTCTGGAGCTCCACCCCTGTCCGGGCCGTCAGCACCTTTTGGGAGCCCTTGAGTAGTTTCCCACATAGCAAGCTGATGAGCAGCTGGAGGGGATGTGTCTTGTCTTCTGGTGAGACCACTTCAGGTACATTGATCATGTCTAGATCCTCCTGGATCTCATCGTAGCCATCAAATGTAAAAACAACCTTCTCAGGGAAGCGCAGGATGTAATCAAACACCTCGTTATCAGGATCGTGATCTGGGTAGCAGCTGTACTTGAACAAAAGGTCTCTGAGGGAGATCTGTTCTGTGTCCTTGAAGATTCTGAACATCCTACAGCGGAACTTGAAGAAGAAGATGGCGTCTGTCTGCAGCCCTTTCTTGGACCAGAGGTTCTGGAGTTTCTGCAGTAGGATGGATTTTCCCACACCTGCATCCCCCATCACAAAGATGGTTTCACCTTCAGGGTTGAAGACCGCGTTGTCTCCTAGGAGCTGGTCCAGACTCTCCAAGAAGCCCAGACTTTCATTGCAGTCGTTCAACAGTTCCATCAGTGTGTCAGTGTATAGCTCCTCCAGACGGGTCTCCTCTCTCTGGCCGTACGACATGATGAAGCAGGTGTCCCGGCTCATCTCGTGCCTCAACTTCTCACTATACCTGCTGACTTAAAGGGGGTAGTGTGTGGATTACTGCAATGTACAGCACACACTTTGAATGCTATTATTACTGAGAGTTAGGTCTAGTAATTCTGAATTTTCTATTTAGGAGCAGACAAAGTTTATCCAATCCATAAATGGATGTGTTGTTTCTTGGTCCGTTATATTTTATCCTTATATCTGTTGACTTTGCTGCAGACAATCAGGACAAAAAAGTTAAAAGTTAGTGCTAATCATTGATTCTATCCTAGATAAGGGTTTACCCTTCACTGTCTAAGAAGAGCAAAGCACTACACATGTTGAGTAGAGATGTGGGGTTAACGAATATATGGAAGTTCAGAGGGAATATCCTTTTTTTCTCCCACTGTCACAAAATATATTCTAGAATAAATGTATTTTTTAAAGCTAATTCCGTGATAGATAGTGTAGATAATTGTATGATGAAAGTGATATCGCTCACGGATCATACACCAAAAGAATGATTTATTAATACAAATCTCAATACTGAGAGGAGAGGCAGGTGGAGAATGAATACTACATTAATGCTAGATTCATCCTTTAATCCCTCCAGTATTTTAAAACCCTTTAATCTAGATCACAATTATTCAGTTTTTTGTGATCTCTTTTTTGATATACCAGATAAAACAGATCATGTAGCCTTTGTCCTGGTTTTTCAAAGATTTTTCAGACAAGATTTTTCTGATCCAGATAGCACAAGATCAGGATTACAGAATCTGTAATTGGATAGGCCTCCATCAATTGGTCAGAGTATCACATTTCATTAACACAGATGTGAACATGTTGGAAAGTGTAGATCAGTTTGCATATTATTCATATTCACTTATCTGCATTAGCACACAATACAGATAAATTAGCTGGTAGCAGTTAGTTTCGAGGGTAAGTATGTTTGTTTCTATTGTTTGAAAATGTTTAGTTTTAGTTTAGCTTTTATTAGTTTCAGTGTTAGTTTTAGTTTTTTTAAATTATTATATAGGGTATATTTGTCAGGGGCAAGATTTAAGCGGTTCAGAATAGGAATTACTATTACTACTATACACTTTGTGACAGCAGCTGACTCATGTAGACATCCCAGTCTAAATAAACATATGCACCAATGCCTTCTCATGCATGACAGAATTTGACCAAATTGACTAAAACTAAAAAACATTTTTATTTTATTCTTGTTAGTTTCAGTACACAATATTATTTCAACATTTTTATCTGGATTCTGGGTAAAATTGGATTACCGAATCCTTATCCCATTTTTGTACGATTAGGATCACATCTCCTGTTTTGAAATTCTGAGATTTAATCCTATCCGGATACTGATCTAGATTACAAGTTTTAAAATACTGGCCCTGGTCTCCCAGGAGAATAATATGAAGATCTTATAGATATCCTTGCCCCAATATTGCAAAAGGTTTGTCAGCAGATATGTTTCCAAAGGGGTGTATCACCCCAACTTTTGATGAACCCTTAATTTCACTAATTACCAAGCATCAGTCAACACGACCAAGTGGGATTTGTGAAAAATAGATCCTTAACTGATAATATCAGACACTCCAATAACCTAACTTGACGCTGAGCTTTGATAAAGTGGAATGGAATACAGGTGGAATAGAGAACATGAGCTATTGCTTTATGTGGATGATATCCTAGCAGTGATATCTGACCCCATGGTGTCCCTACCACATTTGATGGACATCATCCAATCATTTTCAGAACTATCAGGTTATACTATTAATTGGATAAAACCTGAAGGACTGCCTCTTCATGATAAAAAACTGGGTCCACAAGGGAATAAAATACCTTTCTCAGGACACAGGGGGAACAGCAATGCTACGTTTATACCCACTACAAAAGATTAAAAGAAACTAAAATTGGACTTTAAAAATTATAATGGCTACCCAATTTAACTACGTTATATTAGTATGAGGCTCACTATCAAAATACCATTTTAGCAATTTGATGACATAATAAAACCCTTTCTGTGGAGAGGGGAAAGGCCAAGGATTAAACTGAGTAAATTCAATTCAATTCAATGTTATTTGTATAGCTCCAAATCATAACAGAAGTTATCTCAGAACACTTTTCATACAGAGCACATCTAGACCATACTCCTTCTAAATGATTTAGAGATCCAACAGTTCCCAGTCATGCGCCCATAAGGAGAAAGGAGGGATAAGATTTTGTATCATTTATCTTTTGTAATGGCTACAGAAAAATATTGGGACGTGGCTGAAGATAAAGCAGCCTGATGTATTTTATGTTCACCATTCAATCCTATCAAAGTACTATTCAAACTGCCTGTAATATTACAGACCCAGTTCTTTTACACTCAAGACTAAAATATTCAATCTTACACACAATGTAACCCGTATTGGAAGAAATACTGGAAAGGAAGTGGCATTCCTATTGTTTAAGCACTATTGTCAATCTATTTGAGGAACACACCCTTCCTGTCATATACAGCGATTTAACCTTTTCATTTTATTGAGAGTTTTCACCGTTTCATCAATCAAACGCAACTGTAGCAAGTAACAACAGTTCTCACTCTTCAAATGGTCATTTTCCCCCATTATTTTCCTGAAATAGTATTATCTTCATCATGACAAAGTGGCTGCTGTGAAAAAGGTGTATTCTAAAACAAAAGAAAAGTTACTACTGCATTTTTCAAACCCTTATTCAAGTATCACATTGATTTTACTTTAAGTTAAGTTTTTCTTATACTCCTTACAATCAAAAAGGCCCCCCGTGAAGCTTTGGTGACCCCTTGTGGGGTTCCCGACCCCCAGGTTGGGAACCACTGGTCTTTAAAATGTGGGTGTCTTTTCAATATAGACAAGCCTAGCACATAGCATAAGTACAGGAAAGGAGTTCAGACCGAGGCTTGCTCAACTGTTATTGGAGCACAGAGCAAAAAGGAACCCACCTGTTTGAGCATTAAAGTGCTAGTTACACATGTGCATCAGTAAACCAATCTTATAATATATGTTTCATAACTTTTATTTTAATATTTGAAGTAAATTAAAATGCTTCTGTACCTCTACTTAAGCGTGAATGTAGTAGGACTTAATGTGGTATTTTTACATTTTTACCCAACTCTATACTTGCACTGATTTTAAGTGGGGTGGACAGAATAGCAGAAACACCCCTCTGTATGATGCGATACAACCTGCCTAACAGCTAATTAACTGGTACCTGAGGCTACATTCATACTGCAAGTCTTAGCACTCAATTCTGATTAGTTGCTCAGATCAGATTTTTTGTTTGGCTGCTACATTATTTTTAAAATGTGGCCCATATCAGAATCCAGTGTGAACCGGTCACGGTCCTTAAGTGACCTGCATGACAAAGTCTAGACTGACATAAAAGTCACATGAATTCTGATAAGAGTGTTCACACTGCGGTCACACTGCAAAGAATCAGACCTGTACCTGATTTGGACCACATGGGAAAGTGGTCCGAATCAGAATTGAAAAGATCGGATTCCATGTGATTTGTTCTGTTCACACTGTCGTGAAAAAAATATCTAATCTAAAAAAAATCACAACCCAAATCAGCTTAAAATCACAGGGAACCTGATCTGTTCAGTTTCCACTTTCATATGTCATATTACAACTCGTGATTTTTATGTCACTATAGACTGATATTCGTCATATGGGTCACTCGAGGACTGTGACCTGTCCACACTGGAATCTGATATGGGCAACATTTAAAAGGTAAATCAGAACTGAGAGCTAAGACTTGCAGTGTGTGTATTTTCCACTGGGTTTGAGGTCTCTAACAATTCAATCACTATGTTCATTCCAAAACATTGTCAGCAAACCACAAACTGCCTCATTTGTAATCAGTTGTGACTGATGGTGATTGGTGTTTTATCTTTAAACTGGCTTAACTCTTCCTATAGGCTCTCATCTGCACATTATAAATATGGACACAAACACCACACATGGCACGTGTCACAGAGCAGCATTAGAGATTATAAAACTTACTGGGATCTGTGTTGACCACTTCCATCACTGCTACGGCATTGCTTGGGTTGTAGTTGATCTCTTTCAGCCATGGCTGGAGGTCTATGTATGCATCACATACTTTATATGTGATGTAAATAAAGTATTCACAGGCCTCCTCCCCTTTGCACTGGACCAGGTCCAAGATTTTGCGCACCTAGAAAATAATCAGAGGGAAGGCAGTCTGTGTTATAACAACTTCACAAACTATCTATTTGGGAGATAATGACAATGTATTTAAATGGTTTTAAATGAATGAATATGAAACTGTTGGAAATGGAAATTTAAATCAATCTGAAATAAAAATTATAATAGCTACAGCATCCATTCTTTTTGCTGTGGAAAGCTAAGGCTTCCGTCTTTAACACCATCGCGTTGTGCACTCTGGGACATGCGCGGGTGGAGAAGAGCAAAGGAGATGGATAGCTAAAAAATGAAAGTAGAAATGAGCATATCTCAAAAACTAAAAATGTAAATAGTTCAAATAACTTCTGAAGGAGTGTCCAGAAATCTTTTGTTCATGTTTCTACATTTAGATTTAGATGAATACTTTGAATCATTCTGTTTTCTTGTTTATCTTTTATAAAATCTAAAGAATCTTTGCAGTTTTCATATTTATGACTCAATTTCAATACTTCCATTTTTATGGTTCATTGACTTATACAACATTTAAGCTTAGGTTGTACAGATTTTAGGGATTTGATTAATATCAAGATACTCAAAGAAATGACATCACAGTAAGTAAAAAATACCAGTGTAGGTACTGGTGGAGTTCAAAGGGTTAAAGATGCCCTCCAGACATGTACTATACATTATACAGAAATACAAATAGTCTGCTGCTCTCACAGATCCTGCTGGGCCCTTAAAATCAGATGTTCAATGAGCACAGAGAAACTTT
>NW_023339807.1:2644945-2647043 GCF_004916995.1 Morone saxatilis
CTAGTGTCAAACTCTGCAAAGACAGCATTTTGTCTTTGGTTGTCCGACCTGATCTGTCTTGGTGGCTGTCTGCTGCACGATCTCAACATCTTCCTCACAGACGAAGCCACAGGCCGACAGGTTGTCCAGGATGCACTGAATGCTCCTCAGCCTGGACACCAGCACTTCTCTGTGGTAGGTGAGGACATCACCGTAGGACACGTTGGCTTCTTCTATCTGACCCATGTTCACTGCAGAACAGTCACCTCTGTGGGGTAACAGATGGCAGGACAGATGCAAGATAATACGTTTGGAAATTCTACACTGTAATGCAATGAGTTATTTCAATGTAAAAAAAAAAATGCTGAAGCAGATAACTTAAAAAAATGTAAGTATTACCGTACACACTCATTTTTGTAAGTTAAAAAACATTCTTGATCAAGTACTTTTAACTTTTACTTTACAGTACAAATAAGTAGTGTCACTGACAATTACTAAAGATACTAATTTCCGTTTCAATATTTTTTGAGTAAAATGAATTTATCTGGCATCATAGTGTAGAGAAACGTTTAAATAAACTGTTTCATTAATCCTTTAATGCTTCCGATTTTGTTAACATGACACAGCTCAGTGAAGAAGAACCGGACCGGTTAGTATGTGTCATACAGACTTACAGCAACACTCCCTCGCTCCAATTAACATAATGTTTTACCTTTTCTACGAACTCATCTCCTGACATTTAGCTGAAAGGAACCCCGGTGAACCAAAAGTTCCAAACACTGAGAGCCGCTGCTCGTCGCCTCTTCAGCCCCAGCTGTGTTCAACCAGCGCAGATACAAGCTAACGTTAACTGTTACTCCACAACAAACTTAACGACACATTCAACCTACCATAGTGTTCCGTCCGGTGCACTAAGATAAAAACCGAGCGCTGAGAGGAGCTAACTACTGGTAAATGCTACAGGAGCCCACTGGGTTACTTTCTGTACGCTCCATCCACCGTGTGCCCGCCGTTCAGCCCTCTCTGCGGGAGGAAGTGAAAGTACCAAAGACGAGCAGTGCGTCATTTCTGCTCAACTCTTTCACAACCTGCACGCGCTCCATTCACTTCCCGCGCCAATGTGGGAATTCAAACTACACCAAGTATTTCTTTTCTTTCTCCTTTAATGCACAATGAGATTATACATTATCATCATTATTATATGATATTACTACATAATTGGTAACACCTGTGATTACCCTACTATTTCATGTCAAAATGGCTGCTGTGAAAAAGGCCCTTCATAGGCTTTGAGATGTGGTTGAAAGCTGGGAGATTTCCAGAACAGAAGGAAAGCTGTTTACAGGTTGTTATCATGGACTGCACAGTGATGACAGGTTTATTCAAGAGTGTGTCAGTAAGAGCATAAACACACAGCAGAATCAACACATCATCATTCAAACACAGTGATTCATTCTAAGTTAATAAGATCAACCTCATAATGATATGAGAATAGTATATTTACTGTACGTTTTACAACTAAACAATGTTCAAAAGTAACTGTTTCCATTGTGTTCACACTGTACCTTCAGGTTGTAAACATTGTTACATGTCAGGTTGTAGATGGATCCAAATAAAGAAAGGCTACCATTGCATGCTTTAAGATACATACCTGCATTATTCAAAATACACAATGTTACAAAGTTCATAACAATGAACTAAATATGTCAGCGATCCTCAGGACTGTTCCCCACAGATGAGCCATTATTTCCTGGTAAAGATAATATGATAAAGCAGTCAGCCTTTTAAAGACACTTTCTAGCACATCAAAAAAATAATTCTGACAAAATGTATTTGCTATGCTGTGCCTACTTCGATTCTCACACTACTTAGTCAGTCCAAACTGTGAATTTGGCCATGTCTGTTTTCTGTCCATGTTGGGAATTCAAATGGCCACATATGTCCTGTTTGTGTGCTTTAACAACCAGGCAACAACTTGGCTTCCCTGCGTAAAAATGTTAATAATATTCATTAATTATTGATTTCTACCTTAATTACACCTACTGGCCTACTGTGTAAACTGTAAGTGTATGTGTTGGGGGGTGCCAACAAGCTTAGCAAGCTGGTGAGGAAGGCCAGC
>NW_023339807.1:2647083-2647297 GCF_004916995.1 Morone saxatilis
GGTGGGGATGGAGCTGGACAGTGCACAGTGACAGGAGCACTTTCAGCTACAGACTGACCAGCCCTGAGCCTTGAAGCTGTTTGGAGGCTCGTTTGTACCATCAGCCATCACTCCACAACGCCACAGCTCCCAGTACCTACAACGCACAAACCTTTTGCACTATTTATATTTAATTTCCACTTTAGTAGTTTAGTAGTTTTAGTTTAGTTTTAGT
>NW_023339807.1:2647397-2666578 GCF_004916995.1 Morone saxatilis
TTTCTCCTAAGGGGGATAACTAAAGGAATATCTTATCTTATCTTATCCAGATAAAGCACTTTTACCTGTCTTATTCAGTGAAACTGCCTGGGCCCAATTTATTTCTTACTCTTTACTTTGGCAACAGGTTCTAGGAGTGTCCACATGGTGGCAGTACTAGGTAGTGGGACAGATTTTATCATTATGTCGGTGGTATGTGGAAGAATATGAAGCTGTTATGTATTGTAACTAGTGTTTTTAATGTTAACTTCCATTCATCATCCAGCATTGCAAGTTGCTGCCCATATCCTCTAGTCTCTACAGACCAATAATATGCACCGCACTTTATTTAGTAAAAACACTTGTTTATTGTGATGAAATGTACATAAAGCATAAATAGGTCAGTCTCACAGGTGGTGAATGTTTTAAGGAAAACATTAACAAATCATCATTGACATTACTGTAATTGTGCACAGAACAAAAAGTCAACATCACAACACACACAGAGTCAAACACAAACAGAACATATCTAGAATTCAACATACATACACTGTACACACGCAAACAACAACAACATTGCATTATCATTTCATTGAAGATAATAAAGGAAATTTCATCTTCATCACTGAACACAGAGCAGCTGTTCAGTGCAAGCATAGTGTAATGTGTAAACTGAGTGGGTTCAATATCGTGTAGGAAACTGAGCAAAATATGCCTTCACTGCACTGCTTTAACAAACCAGTCTTAACACTGAAGTGATGGTTTTGTGTGGGACACTATGGACAGTTTTGTAGTGCAATTCAAGATTTCATTTTTTACATATGGGATATTTTTTTCTAGAAAATCTAGTTTTTATGTAGGCTGCTATACAAAAAACAACTCACTTCTTGGTTATCAAGATGTGTAATGTGTAATACTGCCAGCAAATGTTGAACAGCTGATTTGTCAGAAATGTGCACCACTAAAAGACACTGTCAGACTGTAATGGTCTTATGAAGTACATATTAGTAGTATCAGTAAGTACCCAAATGTAAGTAATTGTATTGTAAGTGGTCAAATCAGTCATTATTTCCTCTTAAAGCTCTGTCTTGAGATGTCTTCATCAAAATATACTTAAAATGTCAGTTTAATAAAAATCATGATCAAAAACCATGATCAGATACCTCAAGATATAAAATCTGGAGCCAGATAATATTCCAGCATAGGATTACTGCTCCACTGAACTCAACAGGGACTTGGAGGCGCAGAGTAAATACAGGTAAAATACAGAGGACACGGTTAAAGGTAGGGTGGTGTATTAATGGGGGTCTATTAGCAAAGGCTTGCCCCGAGGCCCCCTTACAGGTTGATCTGGCCATACTGCTGAGAGAAGACTTTTTTGCTAAGTAATGAGATAATTCAAAGGAAAGATGAGAAATCTGAGATGGTAGATGACAGTTAATGGTGTCCGATATTTACACATTATGATACAAAATTACTGGTATAGATTCAGTTTTTTGCTTATGACAACTGCATATTAAAATGAGACAAATGAAGCACTGTATTTAAAATGGCAAAATAATACTGTATGTAGGTCCTGTTGTTCTTGATCTGGAGGTTTCTTTGCGTGCCGACCACGAAACAGTAACACAGAGCAGAGGAACTGTTCCTACTGCTCAACAGAATAAGTGGACAGTACCACAGCTACTAGCTCAGTGGTGTCAAAGCAGTATCTCAACAGATGCATGAAATGAATGAGATGAAACCAAAGGGCCACAACATGGATGCTGCAGAGCATCCAGCCAGAGCTAAAGCTGGTGTAAGTCAGTGTAATAGAGATGATCGCATCTCTTCCTTGTACCACATATATCCACGGTTGAAAAAGGTCAGTAACACAATGTTAACAGGGACAGCAGGGATCAGATCTCACTTTCGTAGGTGTGCATGTAGGTCTTGAGCGAGAGGATTTCGGCGTAGCTCCGGGTGGTTCTCCGGTACAGGTCCAAGCCTGTCAGGATCTCCACGTCTCTGACCCGAGCTGTGTGCATCTTCATCAGGTCCTCCACCCAGCGAGACTCCTCCTCTGAGCTCTGCAGGGAGGCAGTGAGGAACACAGGAGCATTAGCATTAGCAAACAACAATTTGTAGTTTAAGGGGAATTACACACTGGAACTCCTTCTTGGTGAACATCCCGGCTGATATACACAGTGACCATGTGTAACATCACAGAGGTGTTTCGCAGTGAGGTTACCAGGTTTTTCTGTCCTGTACAGAAACATGTACCAAAACCTGTGCTCACTGATTGTATCTGCCAACCCTGAGATGAAGATGCTGCACAGAAGTGCTGGGCTGATGCATAAACTGTTGATTGTCAAGAAAAAGTTTCAACACATAACTAAAATCAAGATACAGTATGTAAAAAAGACAGAGGTGTTTGTAGGTATATTTTTTCACTTAAAGAGAGCCTGCCTACTGTAGCTGTTCCGCCCTTTCGTGTCTGCTGTATGCTAAGCTAGGCTAACCGCAACCTGACACAGACATGAGACTGATATCAATCTTCTCATCCTACTCTCAGAAAAAAAGCTAATAAGCAAATTTCTCAAAGTGTTGCACTGTTCCTGTGTTCCATGTACAAACACATTTTTCAGTTCCATTATCATTTTGCTCCATTATCTTTTGAGGCTTTGCCTTGTGTACATTTAATGGTTCAAATCATTTTCTTTTACAATCAAATCTCCTGGCCATCAGTCACCTGCATATTTAGTAGGGGTGCAGAAACTGTTGGTAAAATAGTTCAAATGTGACGACACACTGAAAGATGTGATGTTCCTTACTCTGCAGGTCTCTTCGTTGCTGGGTCTGTGAGGCAGGATGAAGGCAGCGCTGTTGAGTGGGCCGCTGCACGAGTCTGCAGCCTGTGTGAAGTCTAAGCAGCTGGTCAGGACCACAAAGTAGTGTGTGGGGATGGGTATCGTCCCACTTACATACCTGCAAGAAAGGTCAAACAGAAGACTCAAGTTTATCTTTAATTTGTGACATTGTCTTTATAAGCAATGCTACAGTGAAGTACACTGAATATTCTTACTCTTTTATTTTTTCTGCTGAGTCCCTGACACCATCATAGTCGTAGTCAAATATGGGTCCGATAAGTACGTTCACCCCGTTTCTCTCAGTGGCATATTTCTTTACCAGTGCTCTCTGGAAGTAACCCCATATTCCTAAGAGAGAGGGACAAAAAGAAAGACAAAAACAGAGAGGAAAGTGAGAATGAAGCAGGGAAGATGGGCTGCAAGGTGACAGCAGATACAGAAAAGCAGTGAAATGTAGCAGTGGATCCATCAGCATGGATTTGGTTTGATTTTTGCACCCTTGGAGAAAGTTCTAATCATGGTTGACTTACTCTTGAATGCAGGATACATGGGAACGGTGTTGGTGATGAGAACAGCATCATATTTTTTGTCTATGGTTGAGGACAATTCTGTCAAGAAAGAAAGAAGAAACATGATTAAAATGTATTAATATTAAAATTATGTATGACATGTTACTACATCTGATTGAAATGATGGTCAAAACTATGACAAAAAGACCCTAGAATCCATTAATGCATCTTTTATTTTTCTTAGTACATTGATTGCTCATGTAGTCTAAAATGTAATAATGATGGGGCACCCGGATAGCTCTCCTGGTAGAGCTGACACCCCATGTACCATGGATGAGTCCTTACTGCAGCAGCCCAGGGTTGGATCGACCTGTGGCCCTTTGCTGCGTGTCATCTCCTCCCAATAAAAGCCCCAAAAATACTTTAAAAAATGAATAAATAAATAAATAAAATGTAATAATGACAAAAGCCTGTCACAATCATCAGAGCCAAAATTGTGAATTTGTCTGATCAATAGTCCAAGACCCCAAATATTTAATTTCAAATGAAGATTATTGTGTTTAAAGGCTATATAGTCTGTAGCAAAGAGCTTTACATTGTAAGCTTACATTGTAGCCATGGCAACCCTTCTCACAAATATTTTTCACTGTTTAAATAAGTTTTTTTTTTCAACCAAACCAGTATTGGTGATAGTTGGAAAGACTAACAAAGTAGTTAGTTATTAGTTAGTTTTATTTTACTTGAATTTTGTATACATAACCTTTAAGCTGTGGTGGTTACTTACGTGGCGGATAGAGGAAGGCGTAGGTAATGTGTCTGTCTGCTCTGTAGTTAGTACAAGACTGACTGTAGGCTGGAGGGACTCTAGTATCAGGTCTCACACAGTTGGACAGGGCTTCAGGCAGAGGGGACACTTCTACCTGGAGGACCACACACATACAGACATACATAAGTCAACGACATCTAGTTTCAACTATTGGTGGTTTTCTGTTATTCAACAGATCAGAGAGATTGTAGGTGATGGTAGCTGAGAAAGACGGTGTATAAGGGAAGAAGTTCTACTCTACGTTTGCCAGCAGGGGGTGCTTGAAGAAAAAGAAAGTGCAAAATCAATCACATTGATGTGTGATCAACCAAGTCAGTAAAATGATCAGATGTCACAGAGGACATAGAGAAGGTGAGACACTACCTGATATAATGCATTCGTAGCTTCTAGCCACACCCACTACTCTAAGGATATTATCTTGTCTTAAAACCTAACTGATAACCCTTTCATCTTCCAAACACATCACAGAAGAATGCTGAATCAGATAGCAAATTTTATAAACATGAATAATGTTACCTTTAATAGATTGGTATCTGACATGCAGGTTTCAACAGGTTCAAATTAAAACCTTTTCAAGACCATAATAAATGCAATGTAAATTTCAAAAACCTATTTTTACTGGCAAATTAAAGTACAGAGGATCTGAAGGTAAATCGGTTTTGGTTCTTGTTGGTTTCGTTTTGTAATTGGTGCAGCATGATCAATACAGATTTTCCCAAAAATACATTTAAAAAGGAAGACTGAAAAATGCAACTTTACCCATGAAACTTCATTAATTCCAATAACTTGTTAAAGACATTGTAAAGTCTAAAATTCAGATGATTGGATTTTAGACTTTTTAAGACCCTGTGGACACCCTGCTTACTGACATGTTAACTGCACCTTGAGACCCCGTGCCCAATAGCTATTAATTTATTAGGATATGTCAGTAATACATATACATACATGCTTTTAACGCCAGTCATGTCTTTTTAAAAATCTTCTAGCCATGAACAAGGACATACAAATGTGCAAAAGGTAATATTAGTTTTTTTTGGCTGTTTCTGGCTCATATGTTTTTCATACTAATAATCACAACACAGAATGAAACTTTACAACTGGCATGCTGTCCTCTGAATGAGGTACCTTTGTTGAGTCTTTGCTGACAGTTTAAGGCACAGAAAACGTTCACAATAATGTCTATAGGGATGTGCGATACCTGTCTGCTGACGGTGTACGACGTCCAGAGAGGCATGGAGAGAGCCTCGCTGTAGCCGCTGATGTAGTCACTGTGGTGGAGGATGAAGTATTTGGTACGGAAAAGTACAGCAGGTCGACCGTGCGGCAGATTCCTGCTGTCTAGGAGAGGAGGAGCACAGGGGGGACACAGCAGTTGTATTTTACAACTTTAACATGTAAAGTTTATATGTACCAAATTACCATTAAAATGAATGCCTGTGTATTGGCTAGAATCTGGCGATACAATACGTATCACAATACAGGGGTTACAGTTGAAAATATTGCGATACTGGATTCAAGTCAATATATTGTGATTTTTTTTTTTTTTTTTAGGAAATAGTAACTGCCGTAGAATAAAAAAAAGTTTACTTTTTTATGCAACCACAACAGCAAGATTTGTATTTTGTCACAGTTGCTATAACATCCAACATCATAGCCTGCAAGTCGATTTTTGAGAATCGAGACAATATCACGAAACAAAATATATATGATACGATATTATTTTAGATTTAAACCTATTAAACCTACTAAACAGACATTATACATAGACTGAATGTTTAGCTTGAGTAAGTATGCATTGCTCTTAAAGCTGATTTACAAAGGTACTGGGAGCAAATTTTAATTTCATAAGGATGGTGTTATAATTCTAAGTTTCTTCATCCTCCAAGGATGACATTGTGTATAAAAGACAGGTCATGTTCAGTAGCATTATGAAAGACTGACCATCAATAGCTTGCCTCAGTCGCTGGTTTAGCTCCTCCACTTTGTTCTGTAAGAGACAGAGCCAGAGTGACTCCAGGTTATAGCCTCGTACAAGGGTCACTTTCAAACCTCTCTGGCCCCTACTTTTTACACGCAACTGCAAAAAGATCGGAGATTGAAACAATCTCTTGCCAGAGATCTACATGGGAATCACAAACACAGTATAGATGAAGTGACACACTACAAGGGCTGGCTCCAACTCACTTCCAATCCAAGCAATTCAGTAAGTAGATTACAAAAAATAGTCTGGACTGAGAGTGTTGTCGAAGGTTGACGACGCAAAGACTTTGCGTTAGAAAATGAACTACAGATTGTGTTGAAATGAACTGACTGACTTGAAGGTGAATTGATTCCAGCTCTGCAGCAGAAAGCAAAGAGGCAACAAGGTTATTTCAGTCTTTAAAGAAGCTGAATAGACAAAGCAACAAAGCAATCAGGTAATGAGATACATGTTTACAACAGACTCATTCACACACTCACAGACACTCACAAACGATCAAATAATCATGGATGGTAGGTCTATGCAGCTGATTCTATTCACAGGTTTATAAGTTAGAAGTAAAAAAACACAACATCTGTATTGAAAAGCCCTTCAGTCACAAGCTGTGCCACGTTTGGGACGTCTGATGGATGTGCTGCTGCTAAAGGCAATCTGCCAGAGCTACTACAGCCACACTCTGCTCTACACAAGAGATGAGACCAACTAATTCCAGCATGTGAAAACATCAGTTTGATCCTTTAATGGGAAGTGAATGCTGCTGGGAACAAAGGGAAGCTGCAGGCTGACAGTGGTCCGGGGTCATATAATATATCTGCCTTTTTGCCATCATGTGTGCTACAGCTGATTCCTCTCTTTGTGTTCTGACTGATGGGGTTGGAAATACACAGCATTAAACATTAACAGGCTGGTTTCTTATACATAACAAATATCTGATGAGAGGATCTGCAATGAAAATGTTTTGATTGGCATTATTAAGATTCCTTGTGCCAATTCTATATAATAACTGTAATGCTATCCCTGTAAGACATCCAGTCAAGACATTCTCACCATAAAGTGGAAATAAGCGCTAGTACAACAGACACAATCTCAGGGAAATCTCAAATATCTTGACCACATGAGGAGCATTTGAATTATTTTCCTTTCTCATTTGAACTGAAAATGTCTTTCTATTACTTAGTTACATTAAAAGCCAAAAAAGTCAACAGATCAGATGAGCAATAAGATAAATCAAATGATTCTCATGTTCCATCTTTCTCATCTCAATCCAAAATCTTTGGACTGAATGGAGAGATGACTTTCTTGTTAAGGTGGGTAGTTCCTTATAGCTCCCTCATATCTGTAATGTTAAAGTCTTACAAAAGACCAGTTTTGTAACGGAAATTGGAAATTAGCTATTAGCAATGTCTGGTGTAGTTAATGTATTGTGCATTGTTAAATAAGCATTAAAGTAAAATACAAACATAAATATCAAGCTGTGGTTCTTTTCAGGAGATGTTAAATAGTCTGAAGGTGAAACACAGTCAAGAGAATGAGAGTGTTTGGCCTCTGGCCAGCGACACAGTGTTGATCTTAGAAAGGGTTTAATTTGGCCTGGGGGAATCAATTAAGTGTCATATAATTCTTATTTGACTGTAGTTACAGAAGAGGGAGCTGTACCATAAGGTGCAACCCTGGAGGTCATGATATACAGGAAACTGTTTGAGAACATGCTGACTGGCAGTTTTACCAACATTGACTGTATGTCAACGGTATATACACTGTAAGGGACCACACCTTATCACAGCAAAACTGCCTTGTTTCATGGACTCAAAAAGTTGTCCATGCATGTTTATCATTACATTAAAGTAATACATGATCATTTCTGAAGATTGGCTTGTTAATGAGCTTACCTAAAAGTGATGCCAACATATAATAGATACCCAAAGTATCAGTGTATCACCATTAGCTCCAGTGCTCCATGCCAGCAATTTATATTACACCATGTTATTGTAAGG
The DNA here is from genome assembly GCF_004916995.1 of Morone saxatilis. Classification (NCBI taxonomy): domain Eukaryota; kingdom Metazoa; phylum Chordata; class Actinopteri; family Moronidae; genus Morone; species Morone saxatilis. Next base: position 2,655,536 of record NW_023339807.1, read on the forward strand.
AGGCAGACTTTTTAGTAATTGAAATTGGCCTTCATGATACACTGTCCTAATCTGTTATCTGTAATTGATACACTGTTTTTTCAATTACCTGACCTGTTTCCGAGTTTAATGTTTCATACAAGCACCGGCAAGGACACAGAGGAGGGGTTGTCGGTAGCTTCTTAGCTGCCATGCAAGTAAAGCCCAGCTCAGAGCAAAGATTCACAACCAGATGAAGCAGTTTTAGAATGCTGGAGATTATATTGAAGGGCCTGTTACATATTTGTGGAGATACTAATGCTGACTTTAATGATTAAGTATGAACCTTCTCATGCAACCAGAGCTAACCAAATACTGATATATTCATTTTATTTAATTACAGGAAGGTTCCTGAAGTGAAGAGGCACTGTGGCTTCTCTGGTGACCATGGATATGACAATAAGATCAACAGCATGCAGGTACTCTTATTATCTACTCTGACATTAAGAAGTTTTGAAAACGGAAATACAGTCGCTGCCATGAAGACAATACACTGTCTCATCTAGTTGCATTGGTGTGAATCTGTAGGTTTTCAGTATAAAAAAATTATACTTTTTTTTTTACTTTTCACATTATGTCAAATTGTTGTGACATTAGAATTATAATCATTACAACAGTGAATTTACTTTCACTCAACTTCTTTTATGGTTCAAGTGTTGGCACGGAGTACCAGGGCAGGTGACCAGGATGATTCAGCCTTCTTCACCAACAGGGAACCGACTCTATTCAGGTTCAAGCACCTAGTTTTGAACTGTTCAGAGCATTTCAAAAATAATTTGGTTTGGAACCTGAAAAGTGGTTCCCAGCTGGAAGTTTTCCTTCGGAACCAAAGTAGGCATGTCATATTCTACAGAATGTTGTGCATTGTATCCGATTACAATGGTTCTGCTCACAACTGATGGAAGCGTGGGCTGGTTCATTAGATAGCACCAAGGTTCCAAGAATCTTGAACGAAAGAACCATAGCTAATATGGTGGTTCAAGAACCAGTGCCAATTAGGTAGACATAAGTGAGCTGACAGACAAACCAATCTCCTAAAAACTAGTTTCCCTTTCTGCAGTCAACAGAAAGCTGGGCCCAGGTCTGCCACTGAGTCATCATGGCTGACCTTGTCTTCACAGCTGCAGCCCAGGTCATCTGTTCCTGCAGGAATAAGACCAGAGGCTGTTGGTCTGGAGAGCTCCTCTGGCATGGTGGGTCTGTAGGGGGGGCCTTTCAGCAGGTGGTTCAGACTGCCATGGGTTCCATTATTGGGGGCTGGTTTCAGACCCAGAAGATCTGAGAGTGGGAGAGATTATGTTTGGTGTCAGCTAAAAGAATAATTGGACATGAAACGCCACTTATGTTGTGACTAGTCAACACACACAGAAATACGCCTTACCACACATGACATTGTAAAGCTCAATGTTTTCAAAGGCTGGAACTTTGGTCTTGTATTTAAATGAAGGTCCATACCCCAAGAAAATAGTCTGAAAATGAAAGTCAATGGCACAGTAAATAATGATTAGTCTATCACTGGTTCAGATACAAGTTACAATTATCTAATACTATGATGTATACTTTCCAATAATGCTCATCCTACAGGCCAACAGAATAGTATATAGAATCAAGGTATAGTCTATGTTGGTACAGCCAGATGACTTCTTAATGTCACTGTAGATAATAAGAGCACCTGCATGCTGTTGATCTTATTGTCATATCCATGGTCACCAGAGAAGCCACAGTGCCTCTTCACTTCAGGAACCTTCCTGTAATTAAATAAAATGAATATATCAGTATTTGGTTAGCTCTGGTTGCATGAGAAGGTTCATATATAACCATTAAAGTCAGCATTAGCATCTCCACAAATATGTAACAGGCCCTTCAAAATAATATCTGTATCAGTTTGATATACATTTCCATAATGTGATTCTATAGTGATGCAGGCACTATATATTCTGATATCAATTTCATTTGCTGGCTCTGAAGTAGCTTTACTCTCTTTTCTGCAAAAACAATCAACACTTCCAGCAGCATAAGAACCACACTCAGTGGGCTGTGTGCAGTACAGTGTCTACCTGCTGTGGCTATCTTGATGTGTATGAAAATGACATCTTCAATATCAGTGCTATTTAGTCTTACATTGATCATTAGGTACAAAACCTGTTTGGGATGTTCAGAATATTGTGTCAGATGACCAAGAAAGTTTCTCATCACAGCTGAGTTACAAGCTAAAACATTGCCAGTTTTATACTAGTGTTTATTTTGCTGCTCAGCTAATTTGTTTAATCTACATTTCTTTTGGCAATTCTGAAAGATGGCCACATATCCATCATCCGTGCCAAACTGTGGTCAGATTACACAAATCAAGTAGGAGAATGACAAACCAATATTTCAAGAAATGGTTAGAAAATTTCAATCTAGACTTCATGGGATCTCTGAACCAACCTGGTAACCAAAATTATGTGTTTTTTTTCTATATATCAAATTAAGGAGGAAAGTTTGTCCATCAAAATATCGCATCTTCTAGGGTAGTGGTTCCCAACCGTTTTCTTTAAGGGACCCCTTTCCCTTTTCCTCTGTCCATATTATGTTTTTTAAACAATCATACATACTTAATAGGCTTCTTTTTTTGACATGTCATGTTTTATTCTCTCCAAATAATAATAATAATCTAAAGTTTAGAAATAACTATTACATTTAGTACAATATAGTGTGATATACTGACTTCTAAGTGACCTCTTCATTAATTAACCCCTTATTTATAAAGACCTGTTGCAGGACGCTGCTGGGTCCACACAGATTTTAATGGCTTAAAGTCTGCTGTGAAATACAGTTGAACTGCAGCATGTTGTCAATATTCACCCACTTCAGCACACAGCCCAGGACAACCACTCCTTCACACAACTCAAGCCACAGTCCACTAATTGAAAAACACCCACTTTTTATTAAGTGTCCATTAAAACACTACTTCCAGTTACACGTTAATGTGTGTGTTTGCGTGTGTCTGTGTGTGTTTGCGTGTGTTTGCGTGTGTGTCTGTTGTGTGTGTGTGTGTGTGTGTGTGTCTAGGGGGTGAAGCCACAAGCATGTTAAAAATGTAAATGACTAGCTGATGGGGAAATGAGACAAACTTAGTGTTTCATTTGGTGCGAACAGTTAGTTGGTTTGGGATTTACGCAGACATTACTAATGTATATGTGCCTGTGTGTGTGCGTAAGTGTGAGTGTAAACGCTCTGACACTCTGCTCGCAGCTCCGGTGCCAACGATTAGCCCGTCTGTCTATCTGAGCTGCACAGAAACCTCAAAGATCTCTTTCATTTTGCAGCCATGAGTGTGTGTGTGTGTGTGTGAGAGAGAGAGAGAGAGAGAGACAGAATGTAGCTCTCCCACATTCTCTCCCCAAAACATCATGACAGCTCCATGCAAGGGGACTGTTACTGACATGAACATGTACACACACACACGTGCGGCATGGTTAGCTGAGGTTTGTTTTCACTTTCAGTCCTGATGACTTCATGGTTTACTTTGTCACCGAATCACTGCAGTAAGACATTTCAGCGCTCTACATCAAACGACTGTCAGAGTTCATTTTAGCATGTCATTAATGTTTCAGCAGCTGCACTTTTGAAAAAGATGTTGATTCGGGACACTTTTCAGCACTTCACGTGTTAATGACATTAAATGCGTTTTTAAGTAAAGCAAGATGTGCAGTAAAAAGCTCCACTGATGGGTGGGCTGAAGATGCCACATCAACACTGACTGTGCTGAACAGCACTGTCCTGGTAGCAGATGCAGCAACAAATCCAAACTAAATTTGAACTTATTTCTTTCACCTGGTCAACTGGTTTGGATTTAACCTGTTGAACACTTGACAATTGGCATCTGGTTTGTTTACAGTAAACTTACACTTATGAGTCACTACCTGTCTTAGCTAGGAGCTTTCTATATTCTATATCTTTCATATTTTCAGGATGGCCATCAATTGGCTTCTGAGTGGTACAGGGGGATTTGTTGTCCCAAGCTGTGTAAATGTACTTGCAATGTGAGAGCCATGTTGATGGATGTTCTATGTCTTAGTACTGTCAAAACAACAGTGATAATGGAAAAAAGGCTAACAAACAATACATGCAGTACATGAAAAAGAATGTGCCAGGTTGAAGTTTCACAGTGTTTTCTTATGCTTATTTATACTGTATTTGACATGTGTGTCAAGGTGTGCCAGCTTTTACAGATATCCAGTTCAGCTTTCATACATTGGATGTTTAATCCATACATATTTGGACTTCCTGTTGTTGTGGTGGTACTGTACCTGGCAACGTGCCACTTCCTCTCCACCAGCAGGTGTATATCTTCAATACGCCGGTTGTTGGCGTAGTGCAGTCTCTTTGGCAGATGCTGCTTCAAGTACGGCTTGAAGTGTTGGTCCGCTTTCTTACACTGGAACACAGAAACAATCGTTGGTATTTGGATCTTAGAAGGGCAATCATAGAGGGGACAGATTACCACCTGGTATTGCATGTTCCATTTTGGTGCTACAACAATATAATTGCCCCTTGCTAAGCCCCGCCCCTATTTATCTGTCCTCCAATAACAGATGAGCAAGCCTTGGTCAGAACCTTGGTAAATGTTACATGCCACATGCTAGGCTTGTCTATGTTAAAAAGACAATCAAATTGATGGTTAAACGTTAAAAGCAACATATGTATACTCACATATTAAGCTAATGTTGGCAAAAGCTAATGTACATCAATTATTAGCTAGCTATTAACATTCTAAAGCTAACGCTGCCAAACGCTAACTTACTTGCTAGCTAGTTTACATCTGTTGTTAGTTACGTAGCTAGAGGTTCTGACCGAAGCTAGCTCGACTGTTACTGGAGCAAAACTCTCCATAAGTTCTTGTATTTCTCATCCAAGCCTAATACTTACTGTTAGATTTGCAACAACAGCTTTGGGGTCATCTGAAAAAAGAATAACAGCAGTGAAAACTATTGCATGTACCATGCCTCGTAAAGGAGATACTGTCCTGCATATTTTAACAGTTTACACTGAAAAATGAACTTAATGAAATTAAATTGATGGTACTGTCGACAGGACACATGAATGTACACAATGAACAAAATGTCTATTTTACAGGAACAAGAAGAGACAAGGTAAAGTTGTATCGTAGCTCTGGTCAGACACTGCACACAATGGTAGTGGTGTGGCGGTAGCCACTGTAGGTACTGTGCACACAGATCAGATTTTTTGTTCTTGCCTGCTAATTATTGTGTCCTGTGTGATAATGAAGGTCTACAGACCAAAGCTCTGAATACAGAGAAGTCTGTATGAATAAGAGGGCAGGTGTCTGAGAACATTTTCAAAGGAAGCGAAACAAAGAAACTGGAGTCCGACTGATACACTGGTCAACCAATGTTTTTTTAATACTGTTTTATTTGGGTTTAATGCAGATAATTGCTTGACTCAGCAGCCTTCTGAGTACCGTGTATCCACATAGAACTTCACTAAATTGGCGGCCATATCTGTAATCAGTGAATTGTTCCCACCTAAAATCGGTATTGGTTTCAAACATCCCTTATCGGTCAGGCTCTACAAAAAATGAAAGAAAGAAAGAAAAAAAGAGGATGAAAGTCTCTCACATTTAGGATTGTTGGGGTATCTGGAGCGTATCCTGCCTAGGGACCCGGGGATGAGGATGATGTCATCAATGTTGGTCATGTAGTTACTGAGGAACTCAGTGCGATCACAGTGAGCCTCTTCCATACCTGAGAACACAACAGAGAGTGAGTGGGAGTGTGTATGAATGGCTGGTGTAACTTGCATGTAACTTCCCAGTGTAAGGTGTAATAAAGGTGCCAGGGTGATGATGTGGTACCACAGTGTATGCGTGTGTGTATGTGTGCCTGTACCATGATCCCCCACCAGGATGATGTTGACACAGCGGTGCAGTCTCATCTGTTTAAGTCCATCCATCAGTTGGCCAACAATTCTGTCAATCACCCTCAGAGGGTTGTTCAACTGAAACACACAAAGGGAGTCAGAGTGTGTGTTTTACATACCTACATGCCCACTGTATACACACACACACACACACACACAGATGCAGAGAGTACTCACTTCTATGCTCATGGGCCCCATTTTGTGTCCATATGTGTCTGGTTGTTCAGAGTGCATGGCGTACACATAGGGCCTGAAACAAGTTTGGAGATGTGTTTATAAAATAAATAAAAATACATAAAATAAAATACATATATACATTTTGTATCAGAACATCAAGACTTTTTGTCTTCTACGCTCTCCTGTTAATCATCTCACTACCCATCAGATTTATCTTTATAGCTCTTTGGAGGGGCCCGACCCCTAGGTTGGGAAGCACTAGTCTACACTAGCTTACTGTATGTAAAAAAGTTCAAACTAGCTCCACCTAAAATACACAATAAAATAAAATCCATTTTACACATTGAGGTCTACTAGCAATCCAATGTCCCAGGGGACTTTTATTTTGATACTTTAAGTATATTTAGCCGATAATACTTATGTACTTTTACTTGAGCAGGAGTTTTACTGTAATAGTATATCACTGTAATAGTATATTACAGTAAAAAAATATTAGTATTTTTACATTATTGTTCACCAGTACACATCCACTGAGAATGGACTTTACTGTGATGTAGGAGACGTCTTGTGTTGTGAAATGAACATTTGTATATTCATAGAGTCTGTAATTTTTAATGAGGTAGAAGGGGTAGATGCCTTTTTAACCACTTAATAATAACACATTATTGTTTTAAGCAGACTGTATATCTAGAGGGAATCAACTAATGGCATTTGGTTCAACTGTGTTTTCCCACTCTTGCTATGCTGTGGCTGCAAATGCTGACAAAGAAAAGACAATTTGAAGCAGACAAAAAGGGAAAAGCTTATTTCACCTCTCTGCCTCAGGAAGATGGAGCCACTGCAGCATGGTCAGTATCCGCCTCTCGAGTGGGATAGCACTGGAACACACACACACACACACACACACACACACACACACCACACATACACACAATGAAGGGTGACACTGGTTATCATTTGAAGGAAACCATAGCTGTAAGTGAGAAAGACATAAACACAGAGTTATGGTAATAGACTCTGATTCTGGTACCCTGTCGCCTTCTGGAACCATTAAACTCCAAACTGTTCCTTTAGCTCTCAAAGAGCCTCATAAAGCTGAGTGGTTGTAGAACAGAACACATTTAAAGCCCCCTGACTGTTTAAAGTGTCTGAAAGTCAAAGGTTGCCTGTGTAGTGATGAGGCCACCAACCAAGCTGCTGGCTGTCCACAGCTGTCAACTATCAAGCCCAGGACCGAGGCCCTGAGTAGGGCTTGGTGTATGAGGCAGTGGGGGGCAGCACGGAGGAACATGGAGGTGTGCTTACACTGTATTAGGCTTCTCTCTCCGTGTTTGACTCCTTTCTGTCTGTGTTCACAGTTTCAACCTCCCGTTGTCTATTTTATATACTCTCCCTTCCTTTCTTTCTTTCTCTTCTTTCTGTCCTCCCTTGTTCTCTGCTTGTGGTTTAGTGTGGGGGACCTCCCAGAAGGCTCAACCCAACATAGACCTTCAACCAGTCAGCCATTTAGCAACAATCCCTGGTCCCCATTACCATGCCAATCCCACAGAACACTAAACTGTGAAATGTGTTGTATGAAATGTCAGCACAGGCTTCCACTCTCTGTCTCCCTGTCGTATGCACACTCCCGCCGCTTTCTCACACACCTCTGTGGGTGCCAAGTGCAAGAAAAGCACTGTAAACCACAGTCTGGCCCCCGTGATGCTATAGAGAGGTACGGCTGCGACCCGGGTCGAAAGAAGAACCCTGCGTAGTGTAAACAGGCCCATTTGCACAAATTGCTGTAAAAACAGCCCAACGCCATCCCTCTGCTGAGATCTGCCTCCCGCTCCATCAAAGCCTTCTCTGTGCTGATAAATGTGGGCTCCTTTGTGTTCCACAGGTTATAGGTTGAGCGCAGCAGCCTTAGTGAGCAGCAGGGACATGAACGGGCATGTTCCAATGACTTTCACCACCAAATAACTTACAGTCTGAAATATCAGTTAGAAGAAAGTGGTATTTAAGGGACATTAACACTAGACATGTTTATTTAAACTCTGGAGAGTTTACTTTTGTAGTTCAGTTTCAGTCATGTGGGCTCAGGTGACATCAGGTCTGGGTAACCTGGTTCCAGATAACCTGCTCAGTTCAATTAGTAGTGAGGACATAATCCAAACCACCAACAGGAAACAGGCCCATAACACAAGGTTTTATAGGTATGAGGACATTGATGTTGCCATCAGATTGGCAGAAATGACTCTTGGTTGTAAACCCTCCAATATCAATATAGGTAACAAGGCTCACTTTTGGCAATTTATGAACGTGGACTTAACCTGGTGCCAGAGTAGATACATTAAAACAAATAGTGCATTCACAATATTAAACAAGCTACATCAGACTCCCTGCAAGGTTTGTTTACAGTCCCTGATTCACTTATCGGGCAACATGGAGAAATAGAAAAATGCCAAAGGAAACTGTTCTTCAACAGCTCAGACCAAAGAAAACACATTTTGAAGTACCCAATGACTGCGTCATGAGTTTGAAACTGTGCTCTTTAAGCTGAAGGGTAGCACAGCGAGGAGAGGCTGACAACACACAGCACCCACCCAGCTGTTAATGCCCATGAGCAAGGCACTCAGCTCATGTTAGCCGACATCTGAGCGTCCTGCACAAGGCAGCATGTGCAGAAAGAATTTCATTATAAGGAGAAGTAAGGGACTGTACGAAAATGACTACCACGGGGGAAGGGCTTTATTTAAACACTGTGACTAATATAAACATGATTACATTGCATTTTAACACATTTTACATACTGCTTTCTGTTAAAGGCAGAATGAGTTTTCCTGAGATAACCATCCATATAAGGTACCTTCATCAGCAACTGGAGGCCACTGCCTAACGTTCTGAATCCAACTGTCCATGCTGTCACTCTCCACAGGTAGCAGCAGTCACAGAGTACTGTGTGTCTGTCTGACTGAGGGTGGGTTGAGCTACACCCAGCAGACTGACATAAAATCTGGCAATGCGCACCTTCGGCAGGGTTGTACACAGATGTGGCCATGTTTATTTCTGCTTAATGTAACCTCTGTGAAACAATCCAAAAATAATGTTTTATTTCACTCTCTAGCTTGTTCTACCACAACTGCTCTCTGTTTCTCTCTCTCCCTGGCTGTGTTTACAGTAAAGGACAAATCCTACTTGATCCTCACAAAGGTAAAGGTAGAGGCTGCTGTGGGACAGAAGACCTAACTACTCTCACTCCAGCAAAAGCCATAACCGTCCACCTTTTCTGAACCCCTCCCCGTAAAAATGCAGTCTGTTAAAAAAAACTGGAATATTATGGTTTGTCAAAATGAGGGTTTAGGATGTCTTAAGTTTCTGCTGGGTGTAATGAACAAGCATTGTGTGGGTGTTCGGCATGGAGCTCCTGTCTCCAGTACAAAATGTTCCGTAGAAATAAATCTGACATGGTCACATTATTAATGCAGCAAAATCTTTGATAACGGAATAAACACACTACAAAAACATTAAAAAGAAAAGGAAGAGTGCCGTTTAACTGCACTGAAGGAGCGAGGCTGTCAAATGTGTTCAGGAAAAGATTTTGTGATTGAAAGCCAGAAATGTAGACTTACACAGGCCAGAAGAAGGTGGCAGCCTTCACTCCCTGTTTGAGCGCTGTGATCCAGATCTAGGAGAGAAACAGTACAGTCTTATTATATTATCATTCTGATGTAATTTAGTAGGATACTATTAGAGCATTACCCTGGACACATACAGAAAATGAGAAAACCAAGGTCATGGTGTACAGTACGCTATGGTATGCTGAGAAGGATATCCCACTGTTTGTGGGTGTGTGACCCACTTTGGTTACTCCAATTAGAAATTTGATTATCTGCCCGAATCCGAATGTACCCGACACAACCCGCCGGGTTCAGGCACCTGGGTACAATGTAGTATACTTTAGCTTGTTATTTATTCATTTATTTTAAGTGGTCTTTAACAGGTCTGGGCCCGTGCCCGACCCAATCCTGCTTCCGTGGTTCAGGCTTGCACAAAACATTTTCAGGGCTCAGATTTTCTTGGGCCCAACTCCAACTGATAGAAAACCACACAGTAGGTTGGTTTTACTTAATGTTTTAAGTAAACTGACAAAATCTGAAGCTCTAAAGAGTTCCAGACTACTTAATGTCAAAGCTTTGGTCTTGCAAGACCCAAAAGTGATCCCACCCAGCTGTCATAAGCACATGATATTAACATCTGTTGTTGGTCAATGGATGATAAAGCCTATCAGACTTGGTTTGTTAGATCTGAGTCCTGCAACTCCTACTGTAGTCGGCTTCAAAAGAAAAGCCTTTTCCTGCCTTTGCTGGCCTCTGATCTGTGATGAATTGGGAAAACACTAAAGCCATCTACAAAAGTTATCCACTGTCAAAGCAAAACCCTTATTAGCTCACAAATAAATATACAATCGCAGCTTTGATGAACTACAGATGGTAAAAAAGAGAGACTCAGCAGAGAGAGGAGAAGAGGAGTATTTACCGGCTGTCCTCCCCACCAGCGATGATTGAGTTTCTCCCGGCTTCTCAGGGTGAAGGTGGCATCAAACGCTGGGTCATACATGGAGTTGCCAATGATACCATGAGACTCTGGATAGAGACCCTGAGTGGGTTTGAAACTGAAATTATTCTTAGACCAATAAGATCTCGTATCATTTAATGGTAATGGAAGCCATTTCCAGTGGCGGACAGTCTCTAGGAGAGTGCAGCCAAAGAGTGTTATTCTTCTTATTGATGTTATTTGTCTGTTATTTTTGATTAATATATTTGATTTGCAACCAGGTGGCAAAAGCAAAAGCCACCGAGTCTCGTCCTTCTACCTCATAAAAAAACTTCCAGAATCTGTGATGTAAATGGTGTTAATTTCTAACGTTTTGCTGCTGGACACAAG
>NW_023339807.1:2666603-2677053 GCF_004916995.1 Morone saxatilis
ACTGTAAAGTCCATTCTCAGTGCACTGGTGGCTTCAAGTTTCTACATCACACTGTACAAGTTGCATACTACTACTTATTGACTGACAAAACTGACAACCCGATTGCTGACGACAACATCAGTGCTCCTGTGCCATACCGTAGCCAGTGAGTAGAGGTTGGGGAAGGTTTTGGTGGGGTACACAGGCCTCAGGTATGGAGCATGGGTTCCACATGTTCCTGAAAAGGAGGACAGAGCAAAAGAAAACACCCAGATTAGCCACAAACAGCATCAAATCAGTTATTGATTGTTTACTGGCACTCATGTCTTCATAAAACAATCAATTCATCAACATACTCCCTTTGGCATTATACAACTTACTCAGTTTCTCGATGTTGGGTATGACGGTGTGTCCTCTCTTCACGTAAGAGGCTCGAAAACCATCCACTGACAGCATTATGAGTGGCGGCCGCACAAACCTACACACACACACACAAAATATTTAAGACATTTAAAAGAGAAAACAAACTGCACGTTAGTGAAATGTCCACTCCGAGGCTTTTGACTGATTGATAATTGATTTAACATTTAATTCTGCTGCTCAGATGTGAACGTACCCAGCAGGACATTCAGCCATCTTGATCTCATCACACGCATCCTGCAGCCATGAAGTGTCTCCTGAAAGAACATGATATCAGAGGAGGCAGTGAGGGAGACACAGTGATGTATGACCACAAGCTGGCTGGTTTGGAACAGTGAGAATGAATTTCCAAATGAATACTATTTTTGGATTAAAGAAAGGAAACAAAAGTCTTTAAAGATATATCAGAAATGCTCCTATAGCCTCCAAACCTCCAAACTGAATGTGTCTGAGCACACAGAGAATTTAAAAGCATTATATCTGTGTATAAATGCTGCAGGCCAGTAATCAGATTTCTCCCCTACCCTCAAACCTTTCTTGGAAGAGTGGCTTTCTTATTTGAACTGTAGTAGTGATAGGAGGTGCTGTTTCCTGACTTGACAGAGTGGAGCTTTTCCTGACAGCACAAATGTGACTGAATAATGTTTATTAGTGAAAACTCACTTATTTAGATTTCTAGAGGCTACTTTGTGATAGTTTCAGTTTTAGGCTAAGCTTTAGTGTTCAATTCTGATTTATTGCTCAGATCTGATGGGGTTTTTTCTTTGGTTGGTGACATTATTTGTTAAATATGGCCCGTTTCAGATTTGCAAACTTGTGGTTGACTAATATGGGTTTTTCAATGGCCGATGCTGATATGTAGAGAGCAGATTGATATACGATGATAATATTAAAACAAGAAAAGTCATATATAATTCCATTTTTCCATGCCAATTACAATCAATACATATATATTGTTGACTTAGCCACATGTTGTTTCAGGTGGAACTGTGTTATCCTGTATCCTGCAAATGCCTAAAATCGTTCCACAGCAGACATTTTGCCTGCAGATGTGTTTGTTCAACCAATCAACCTTGTGAGTGTAGGCATCAGCTGATAAAGATGATCTAAGAGTTCAGAACTCAGAGGGGCGACGAGCAAGATAAAATATGTCCTGATAACCTCAAATCTAGACAGTGAGCCTTTCCCTGCAAATCACTGTATGTACTGTAATACAGAGGACATTCAAAGATATGTAGGACATTTAAAGTTGCAAACCTTTACACAGTGTCTTGTAATTGGTACAACAGTCTCCTCTGGCCAGACAGTCATCAGAGCAGTGGCAGGCATGTTGTTCATTTCGAGTCTCCCCACACCGATCTTTACTGCACTCATAACCTCCCTCTGTGTACGGGAACACACTTTAGTTCAAAGAATAAAAGATGTTCACTCAAGAACCAGCAGGGACCAAAAACTGTAGACTTTAAAACCAAATCTGAAGGATTAGTGCTGCAACCACAAGCACTGAGAAATGAAATCTGATATATTAACGTTACAGTGGTTTGGCTGCATACTCTTACAGCTGAGCACACCGCAGTTTGGTACAAACATCGACATGCATTCTGGCCAAATTCACAACACGAGAACAGCAAATGAGAGTTGTAGCTTAAAAGCGGGATTTGACACTGTCAGGGTAAAAACATGAATACAAGCAAGTAATCGTCATTTTTGGGCACAGGCAGGGTTACAGTGGCAAGGCAGTGGTAAGCCAAAGACCACCAGGATGAAGGAGAGAACATAAAATCAGACCACCAACACTGGAAGGAGTAGGGGGAAATGTTGACAGACCAAGAGAAAGAAGGCAAAAGGAACAGGGAGAAACAGCAACAAACAAGTACAGCTTGCATTATAAGTTAGAAACTTGTTCATTTCCTGCTCATACAACGAAACAGCTGGAGAATCAGGCTTAAGAATGATATCTAGATGTTTATACGTCTTGATTAAAAGGTTTTGCAAAAAGAATTTTCAAATGAGAACAATAATTGGAACTCCCCAATGTTTAAGAAATGTCTGTAGCTCTACCAGAACAAACATCATTAAGCCCTGATAGTTGGTTTCTTGGCAGAAATAAATAATTTGATCCAAAATAATCAGGGTCTGGCTAAATGGCTCTATAGCATGGCAACACACTGTACAGTACAGTTATGACCAACACTGTAGTTCCTAATGAACGCAAAGGGACGTAAAAGTACCACACTCTAAAGACACTATGAAACCATTATAAGTAAAAGTATCCAAGTAACTTTAGCTGAATGACCTTAAAGGAAATAGTGGTGTAGTTGTTGATTGCCAGACCCTCGCCTCACCCTCCTGTTCCAATTGTGCAGGAGAAATGTTGATGATGTATTAATGTGAAAGTAGGATTTTACAGTTGTAGTTGCTTGAGGTGGAGCTAATATGTAATATATATTACTGGTTCCCAACCTGGGGGTCCTGACCCCCACTACGAGTTCCCAAAGCTTCACAGCTATATAGACAGCAGGCCTATATCTCAGCATTTTGGTCAAGTACTTCAAATCCAAATCTCTGGTTTCACACAAACTTCCTGCAGTTATTGTGTTCACTGTTTGGGTCCATTGTACAGTTTATCTCTACTGTTATTGTTATGCATTGAATATAATATAAAATTGTAATAATAGTAACGTTGTCCGTTTATTCGGTAGAAAAGCGGCCTCTTTACCACTAATATATCCTGCTGGGTAGCATAACATATAGAACTGGAACACATTTCATAGGCTTACCATATGTAAACTTTAATTTGTAAAGTAACCAGTTACTACAGCTATCAGATAAATGCAATGGAGTCTAACGTACAATATTTCCCTCATCAGTAATTAAAAAATGGAGAATATCTTGTGGTTTTATGCTTCAACATTTAGAGAACTGTTCTAATGTTCATGTTCAACATCTATCTGGTGAAAACATGGAATAATACAGTAAATCAAAAGCATCTTGACACATTAACACATAAAAGTCTCATTACATGGCTGATTTCCCGTTTAGCTGGTAAAAAATTCCCGACCACCTGATGGATATTAAATGCCGGATGTCCAAGGATTTCCTGCTGCTTAATGACAAAAAAATCTGAGACTGTTTTATTTGGCCTCTCCGACCTGACCTGCCCCATCAAGAGAAACCTTGATCAAACTCACTGCCAAGAATCTGGCACTCAGATTTGTTTTTCATTCCTGTTTTCCTCTGCTTAAGAAATATTTCTAAAATTAAATGGTGCCAGTGAGTTTAAATCATAATACTTTTTAATGCTCAAAATAACAGAACATATAACACTAGGACAGTGTTTGGTGTGTCTGGTTTCAACAGCTACATTTTGCTCTTGAAGATAAGACGGGATAAAAAGCTACACAGAAAGAAAAACCTAATCAGCAGGGAGGATGATGAGTACCTGTCCTGAGGCAGAGCTGATCGAAGTCCGAGCAGCAGCCGTTGTAGGTCTTACACAGGTTGTCGCAGCGACAGTTTGGTGGCTCCAGCTCAACCAGCTCAAAACACCTGTTCCTGCAGGAGCCGGAGGTCGCCACGTACTGAGACGCAGAGCGGGCTGAGGACCAAAGACACAGAGATTCAGTCAGCATTGACACGAATACACTTTTATCTTATTTGTATTTCCTGCTGCAGGACAAAGCGGCAGAGGTTTGCACTTTGGTGTCTCCAACCGCTGCTGAAACCTTCTGAAAACTGTTTGAACTTCAGCATTCCAGCAGTAACTGTTCTGCTGTCTCTCGCTATCAGTCAAATATATGTCCAAAATATTTTGAATATATGGGGAGATGTGTGTGTGTGTGTGTGTGTGTGTTTAGATATAAGTTTGCAAAAATCTTCCCTCACAAAATCATCCTCTGCTCCTACATTCTGCTTTACTAAGAAATGTGGTGATGGTTTTATTATGAAAGCTTAAGTCACTGTGGCAGTAAACCACAGTCCCTAATATATAGCTCCCAGTGGCGGCCACAAACGTCACTGCTGATGAACTTAACACTTTTCATGTGTGAGTTCCAAAACATTAACAGTGAACTGGGAGGATATTTTGGCATTCGGCCAGTGGGTGCAATAAGAAAATGAGAAAGGGCATCTTTAAAGCATAAGGTAAAAAAAATGAATGACTGGCTGCACTGTTCATGTGTCTTCAGAGGAAATGAAAAGTTTCAACCTGTACTGACCTGCTGCCGTAAATACGGCCTAATTATAACATACTACTCTGTCAAAACAAACACTAAAAATAGCTGCAACTCAATTAATCTTTTTCTTTGCTAGTATTTGTGACAAAGGGTCTGTAAACCATGTGCCAAACACAACCATTACCGAACTTTAAATCCTCTCAAGCTGTGGTAATTCTATCTGACCCAGGGGACGCTCCGGCTCCCTACAACACAATAACGCTCTTGTCCACTGAGGACCCAAAGGACGGTGGCCCTGTTTGGATCCCGGTGCGCAGTGTGAGAAGCCCCTGTCTTAACTGAAGACATCCTGGAGATCTGAGAGCGAGACAGAGTGAACTTATTGCTACATTTGGAACAACATGCTCCTTGTCCACCGCCTCAAGAAAAAACAACCCCGCTCGCAGAGAAAACCAGAGGATGCCAACAGGAGATTTTCAGCACGCGTCCGTGTGTCTGTGTGTGGACATACTGTATGTGCGTGCATGTGCATATGTACTCTGTGTGGAGGAACTGAGGTGTTACACTTTAATTACTCATGCTGCTGAGCTGGTTGGCACAGCACACTCGTGGTACAGCATCAATCCCCTCTTCCCTATAAGACCGACTGCTGCTCTGTCGCTGTGGCTGTGGAGGTCAAAGGTGAAAAGTTTGGATGTCTTTTTGTTTCAGCTTATAGGCTCTATGAGTTTGGTTGGTTATTTAAGAATAATGAGAATTATACTTAAAAGGGGATGGTGTGGTCAAACTGACTGAGATGAGAAATGAGTGAGCATGATCCCAGCCTTGATCCAGGACCACCATCTAGCTACCCAAACTAGGAGATTTCACTCAGAAGCTGAGGATTTTCAAAAAGCAAATGTTCTAAGCAACTTTTTGGATGGAAAAAAACAAGGTTAGGCAGGTGTATTACGAGACTGAATGATCTGGAAAAAGCTAGTAGGTGTTTTTTGTTCTGTTTCCAAAGTCAACAATGAATCATGCTCAATAGGCCTTTTTCATTTTGACTTGTCAAAGCACATTAATATTAACGATGTCTCCAAGCCATAGCAGTGACCGATGTTCCTCATGTAAAAACCAAGCGGTAACAACGGAAGTGTCAAAACCTGCAGTTCCTCAAACGCCCAGTAGAGGTTGGCTACAGAAGTGAGTCAATCTCCATAAGGCCCCATATTAAACTTTACAGCAGAAATAAATGTAAATGTAAATGTTTACAGCCTGGTGCAATAATCAGGTTTGATCTCTATAGCTAATTTACCTGTTCATGACCCACCAGTTATTGTTAATTATAATAGTTATTATTATCATCATAATTATATTAAGGCTTAAAGTTGTGAATAACTAAGGGCGTGGCCGCTTTGACTGACAGGTGGGTGCCGTCACAGGTGGCTGTTTTTAGTAACCAGACTTCATTCAGCCAACCTCAGCTCCACCCTTACACCTCTAATTTTGGATTAGCCGGGAGCCAGCGGAGTCAGGACTGCCAAGATGGCGACGGCCAGAGCCGACCAGACTGAGAAACCTGTGGCTGACATCCATGTTTGATGCAGGATTTCTTCCTCATCCTTGCCGCTGTGTTGCAAAAGCGCTCAGTACTGCCTCTGTAGGCCAGGTGAATTACACATGGTTTGTTTCTACTTAAATGGGAAAGTAAATCCTGCTGTGTTTTTGTTTTTTTCCCATCTTACAGAAGACTGACTGAAGCAGATAGCTTGCCTTCTGGTGCATTTGTATTTTTCATGTAACAAATTTTATGATCTGAATGACTCAGATGTCCAGGTTCTGACAGATGGTGATCCAGGGCTGTGATATGTAGAATGACAACCCAGCATCAGGGCTAACGCTACCCGTAAGCGTTCAGAGATGGAAGAGAGTATTGACTATACTGTGTTAAATAGGTTGACAGAGTATGGAAGTTACTATTTCATTTTGTAATGAGGAATGGAGCTTCAACCTGTTTAATCATTGACTGGTTAGGGTTAAGAATTGTATTTTGTAAAAACAAAAACCCTTATCTTGTTTTTACAGTAAACACAGTATTCAGCAAAAACTATTTTAAAAAGATGACTGCAATCTTGCTTTGGATTTATGGTGATTTACCACCCTGATGAAGGCAAGATAGCCTGACACACAATAACAGATAACCTTTAGTGAATAAAGCATCGGAGAAGAGTTGTGAGGTGTGTTTTAATTTTCCTGCAAATCCACACTCATGGTGTGCACAAATGCATTTCTTTTTTGTACAAAAAATAAACAGCAACCGAACTCCAGACAAGACTGCAGCTGCAGCCTGTTGCTATGACAATCTACAGACACAGTGAGGCAAACCTCTCCCCTCTCATGCAGACAGGGTTTGAGAACCTGGAGCAGAAAATGAGCTCCAATGCTCTCTTAATATTGACTCAAGGTAGAGCAACACAAACACACTCTCTCTCCTCAAAAAAAGCCCCACGCAGGCTGCCCAATCACAGCCTCGCAGGGTCACAGTGATCCGTTGTAACCCCCGCCACCATGCGCTCTCTGCTGCTCGCTCATTTCATATGCGCTGGCAGACACTTCATATAGAAAATAACCCAGCAAATAAACGGAGCAGGAGAAATTCCTCAGGAGCTGATGTGGAAAGTTGCCTCTCATCTAATTGCATGTTGTTCATGTTCAGAGGAGCGGTCTTGGAGACAGCCGGGGGTAGACGTGTGTCACTCCGGTTGATGCCGGGGTGACTGATTGCACCTGAAGCTCACATAGGGTTCAAGATTTACTCAGCTCTAAAAAAAAAACTCTAAGTTGTTTTCTGCGCGTGTCTTGGACCTGGAGCATAGCTTTAGGCATGTCCTACCTGCACTTGGCCAAGATACATTAACACAGGTCCAAAACACACTTCACATGGCCCGTGCTGAGCCACACTGACAACTTAATTAAAGTGTGGGCATTTTTCTCGGGTTTTCTTTGCTGAACACATATGTCTTGTTAATGTATGCTGAGAGGCTTTCACATGAACTTAAAGGTTATTAGATTTAAAACATTAATATAACAACAAACTATTTGCTATGTAAAGTGGAGTCATGGTGTCCTGAGCAGAGAATGGTGTCACTCTCCCTCTGCCTGTGTTACTATCCGCTCTGTGGTTTGTTTCCATAGCCGGTCTGCTCTGAGAGCAGCTGAGTAGAGCCACTGAAACTATCATCTATATGAATTAAGGATTTATTTTGACCAAAGCAGACTAACAAGACTGTTTTTGGTGAGTTTTGTTTTGTTTCTGTCCACTTTGACTGAAGTTACAATTTTATGATGATGTGCAAGGTAAAAGACCATTTTTGTCTATGGAGTCTGGTGGGAGACAGCCATATTATGGCTATTAAGATCTATCTCTGTAGGGATAATTTGCTTAATGTTGTCTGACGCTTAGAATAACAGTCTGAGCCTGACAGTGGCAGAAAAAGCAACTTTTCGTGGACGTAGCTTACATTGCAGCTCTTTTCACAAATATTTTTGTGATTTTCTAAAAGTAATTATTTTTGTATTGATTCATAATTAATCAATGAATTGCTTTTTCAGACTAGTGATGTAATGCTTCTTGGTCTAATGTCATACATACAACTGGAATACTCAATTGCAGCAGTAACTACCCAGTATCACGCTGATACACCAGTTTCTCTTCAACACAGCAGAAAACAACTTGTAAAAAATGATTCTTCAAGCAGAGCTGAAACGATTAATTAATTCATTGATTGACAGAAAATGAATTGGCAACTGTTTTGATAAGGGATCTGTCAGTTCCAAGCATAAAATGACAAACATTATGTAATTCCTGCCTCTCAACTGTGAGGAATTGTGCCTTTTCTTTTTCTTATGTATAAACTGAACTTCTTTGGTCGAACGAAGCAAATCATTTAAAGATAAATGAAAGACAATGAATCAAATTAATCAGTAATGAAAATAATCTTTTGTTTCAGCCCTGCTATAAAGGACCCAAGGGGCAAATGGTAAATGGACCTGTATTTGTATAGCGCCTTTTGGCCACTTACAGCGCTTTTACATTACAAGCCACATTCGCCCTTTCACACAGTGATGGCCATCAAACTGAAGCTCTTTCTCAAATCTTTGTTTTCCAATCATATTGTATATCACATGATGTGAAGCTGTATTAATGCCTAAAGGAAAGGAGAGGCTCTTTTTGCAAAAATTCTATTACACCAAACATGGATCTCCGGGTCTTCTTCTAACACTTGAAAATCCAGTTTCACTGCTTACTCTTGTCAGTTTGATACTTTTTCCTTTAGCTATCTTCCACAAGGAGGTCAGAGGTCAAGGTGGAAGGGATTCACAGTTTTCATGGCCACCCCAGTATTGTGTGAATGTTCAGGGTCAAGCAGTTTAAAGATGTTCTCTTGTGTTTCCAGCTTACTCACACTCTGTCCTGGCTGAAGTCCCGTCCTCTCCGGAGCGCTTGGGCCGGTCGTAGGCGAATCCCCAACACACATCAGTGCCACACAGGACTGACAGGATCCAAACCAACTGAGACAACAACAACATACTCGACATTAGAACATCATTTATAGAACTGCTTCAGGCTTATCAAAGGACAGGAGGTTTATTCTCCATTAGACAATATACTACACAGTACTTTTGAATTATTCTGGTCAGTTCTCCCTGTTTGTTTTTATGTAACATTACTTTTTTTATTTTGGAATTTGTTGGCCTTAAAAAAAGTGAGCCTTCTGTAGGCTGCAACAATATTTTCAAATTAACATTTTAGCATAAATGAACACACCACAGATAGATCATAGAGCCCTTCCTTCACTGCAGTTGGTCTAACACAGGTCCTGCTCATTGCATTTTCTCGATGACCTGTCAAGACTACTGAGGTGCTTAGTTCAAAGTGAATGGGGACCACCCGCATCCGCATAACAATCGCCTTAGTTTGACGAACGGACAGAATCTGCAATTGTTCTGCAAATGCTCAGCAGCAGGGAGGAGAGAGGAAAGAATGGGGGTTTCGGGAAACAGAAGCTAAGGAAACCAGGAGAATGTCCTTTCGGCCACAATGAATAACGCCAACTACTAAAACACACGGCTAAATGCGCAATTACGCACGGGTTTACGCACAGCCATGTCTCTATTCAGAAGGGACCTACAGCTCAAACTTGTAGGCACGGACTCTTACCGTACCAGTTTCTGCAGCAACATGTTCCTCTCTGTGCCGGGCTGAGCGTAGTCCTGAGTGCTGTAGGTCGGAGAGTGAGTGATGCTGATTCCGAAGCAGAGGGACCACCAGAGAGGAGGACCGTTGAAGAGAACAGGAGGGAGAGAGGGGGAGGTGACTGAAAGGTGCGCACCGGATTCTTATTGGTGTTGGGCAGGAGGAGGGCTCTTATCTTAGCCAGGATTTAGATAATACAGGACAGTGCCTGAATTGGACCAGGAAGGAAGATGAGGATTTAACTTCATATAATCAGCCTGCAGAAAGCCATACTGTAGAGGTCGCGGCAAATGCCTGACATATATCAGTTTGAATGAATTCAATGAACACAACTGTATGAACAGCAACAATATCATTCCACTGCGGCTTCAGCAGATATAATAGAAGACTTGTAGGCTAATCTAACTAAACAATAATAAATTGTCATATTAAAAGGTGGTTTATAGCAGCGGTTGTTGGCGGCAGTATTTTCCACACTGGTTCTAGTTCTGGTACTTTGGTGGGGAAAAATAATAATATCTTCTCTTTTGCTCCATAACACAAAGCATTAATAGTACTGTCGCTACTATTTAACCATACGCAAATCATCACAGACAGACAGGTAGACAGACAGGTAGACAGACAGGTAGACAGATAG
>NW_023339807.1:2677078-2690899 GCF_004916995.1 Morone saxatilis
AAGACACCGATAGATAGATCAGATACATATCGATAGATGCATAGAACCAGATACAAGATGATACCATACTGACGATACGAACGATCACCGATAGATAGATAGATGATAGATAGCGATAGATAGATAGTGATACGATTTATTTATCCCGAGGGAAATTCAAGTATCCCAGTAGCACCAAAATACAAAACATACCATTACATACATTAAACACCACATTAAACTAAATTAAAACCCTAACCCTAAAAATAAAATATAAAATAAAATAAAATTGTTATGTATAATATAAATTAACAGTAGCTACAGTAAACAGTGCAAATGGAGGTAAAACGAGTGTCCATTGTCTATTGTCTATTGTCCTCCCTGCCTTTACTGAGAGCTGTTGTACAGTCTGATGGGGAAAAGAATCACCTGAATATAGGAACTGTGGTGTTTTTGTTACCTTAGAATGAGCTGTTTTTATCTATAGACGTTACGGACGTGGCAAGTAAAGCACAGCAGGAGTGTAGAAACAAAACAGTGAGGTCAAATGTCATGTCAGAGCAGTCGGTTACCCTGATCTTGTAGCGTCCTCCTCTTCCATCATCATCCTGTTGCTGCAGGATCTGTCCTGGCTCTGGAGGGGAGCCCAGAGGGGTCTCTGCCTTTCTCTTCAGGCCCTGAGGGGGCTGGCCCACTCCACACACCCCTAATGAAATAGGATCTGGCTCTTCATCCACCTGGCAGACACAATCAATGAAACTTGGATGTGTAGTACAATGACTTACATATTTTTCTGATAATAATAATGTAACATTGATAACAATAAGAGTTTTTAACAAATAAGAATTAATAAATGTCACTTCAGTCTGCACTGTAGCTGATTTAAATCAGCTGTCAGAGAGAGGTTTGTATGGCCAAAATAGCCAGAATTGTGCTCTTTACAGTCATTCTGGGTACGGTGATGCAATGGAAATGAGGTACAGCCAAACAGTGTTGGCAGCACTGCAGTACCCATAATTACATAGATCCAACCTAAGATACAGCGTTTTTATGAATCAGCTGCTATCTGTGTGCCATCTGATAACTTTTATGTAGCAATACTAAATCAGAGACACTGAAAGAGAGCGAAATAAAGACCACCTAGCAGTTGCTGATTACATCACCACTGGCATACAAACCAATGGAACTTGGATTGTTGTGCGATGTAGTAGGTCTTTAACTAATGTGTCTGTTGGCTGAAACTACACAATTGGTCAAAATACGAATGACCTGTCAAGAACAAACTTAAAATGTAGTCCGATTAGAACTTCATCAAGTCCATTTTGTATTTACACTAAACTGCCCTGACAA
Source organism: Morone saxatilis (assembly GCF_004916995.1). NCBI lineage: Eukaryota > Metazoa > Chordata > Actinopteri > Moronidae > Morone > Morone saxatilis. Next base: position 2,678,408 of record NW_023339807.1, read on the forward strand.
ATGACCCCCCACTACTCACAGCTGCATAGCTCATGCCGACACCATGGATGCCTATACTGGCAGGTGTGTCCATTACGGTGCTGACCCCCAGCTCTGGTTTGATGGTGGGATTTAGGACAGCTTTCTTCTCCTTCAGGTTGAGCACGAGGCCCAGTTCTGGCAGGGGCAGGCAGGAGGGCCGAGTCAAACCGAACAAGGTGTAGTAGAGGTTCACAGCATCACAGCGCAGCCGCCAGTCATGGGAGGTACCTGAGGAAAGGAAGGATGAGGTGGAGTGACAAGTGGGATAGGAAAGAAAGAGGCAAAGCTGATAAGTAAGATCAAATGAAGTTGAAAATGAGGGTAAATGGTCATTGCCTCACTTTGTAACTGACAAGTTATCTAATGTTACTAAAATGCGGGCTCCCCTTGTTACAATCGGACAGTCGTGGCCAATTTGAACACCTCTTTCAAGCTCTCACTTCTTGTGTGTAAAAACCACGAGCACCTTGGAGTAAAGACTGTCCAAGCATGTGCACTGACATCTCCACTTGAACGATTATCACATCTTGCCCCTCTCATGGCGGCAGGCTTCTCACCCCGTGTTTGAGCATGGTCGATCGGAAAAGCTATCAACACTTTTTCTCAGTTTGTGGTAGGAGGTTTTTTTCAGAGTATACCCAGCCATTAATCCTGAGCTGCATATTCCTTAACCACACATTTTATCTGACATCAGAGACAATGTGAGCACAACTAAATACAAGATAATCAGCTCTCAATGACATGAGAGCCAAATGCATCATTATACGAGTCATTTGAGTAGTGGTGTGTTGAAAAGTTGGAAGGAATTCAATGGCAAATATTGCTGAAGCTGACAATCCAAAGGCCAGGCGCCTAGCATGGAGGGTGGACTGTGGCTTTAGAAGTAGGTTGAAATAAATGACTCTAACAGCAGCAGAAAGCACTCTGCGTTTGTGTTCTTACAGCACTGACCTTCAGCCAGTGAAACATCATCCTGTGTGAGTGTGTGTATTTAACACGTGGGGGGCTGTGGGTTATGGGGGGCAGAGGAATAAAACAACCAACACATTTTCACAACATAGCATTTAAGCTTACCACACTCTGGTCACTCTGTGTTTAAACTGGCAATACAGTCAGGCTGCCCGGCAGCCACACAAACGGACTGACCGACAAACAAAAGTTCACTGGAAATAATGATCAATATTTCTCTTCATCCTTCAAGCTTGCGCGTCAATAAATTAAATAACATGTTGCAATGAGAGCCCAATGTTTTTGAGGAATATGGAATGGTGAACATATACTTATATGTGGGTTTTTTGAGGTGGTGTGTATTTGGATTGGCAGACTGAACTGTTATGGGCTGGCTAGCTAACTGACAGCCACATAGGACCCCCTGGAAGAGAGAGAAATAATGAAACCTGAGGACACAATAGAAAGCAGAAGCATGTGCGTATATGGCAGACGGCACCAAAGGCGTGCGACTGGAGGAAACAACCATCACACCAATGAACAATGAACAAGAGGACAGTAGAGCCAACAGCATTCCCACTAAATGGCTGTGACTGGAAAATGGCATCTCCCAAACTGAGTCATTTGGGGAAAAAAAAAAAAACACACTGCAGTGCTGTAAGAAGTACATTTTTACAGGGACCTGACATGGGGACTGCTTATACTGTAAGCAATTGGTACCAATGATGAGGATTTACCATTGACTGTGGCACTACAAAGGCTCAGTTCTATGGACAAGTGCTGAAACATTCAGTTGATTAAAGGAGCAATGTGTAAGATATGTCCAGAATGATTGAGCCACACCAGTGTTGCATCAGCCATTTGAAAACAATAATTTACAGCAGACACAACTCTTCAACTAACTGTGATTCCTTTAAACTTAATTGAAAAGCCCTTGGGATAGATTGTAGTGGATTACAGAGGATTACAATGTCGTGTGTCAGTGAGCTGTGCAGCAGCTGACTGGTTTAGTAGTCTGACAGAAGTCTGTCCAGGCAAACACATGTGGAAGGGGAAACTAATTCATCTCTGCCTTTGTCCATCTAAAAGAAAGTGTTATCAATGAGATGAGAACAGATGTCAGATGAAAAAATATGTCAGTCTATAAATCAAAATATAAAAGATAAAAGGTACCAAGCCTGAATATATCCTCATATCCTACTATAAGGGTCTCTGGTTGGACTGGATGCTGTCTACTGAACTACATTGGCAACATAAACCATTCAATCTGAATAAGCATGTGTGAAAAACACTGATAATGGTTTAGTAAACCAGAGGTGTGGTGGTAAACCAGTTTTGAATCTTGGTGACCTCCTTGACCAAAGCCCTTCCTCAAAGAGGAAGTGGTTCCAATGGAGCTGCTGTTGGGCTGGGTATGGTTAAAACATTTTTTAAACTGGTACCGATACCTTGATACTTTTTTTCGATACCAATTTTATAAAATTGAAGTGTGAAGTTACCTTTGACCCTTTGGGTAAAACGTCATCACTTCATCATGTTGTATATTAGCAAATTTTAGCATAATTACTGCATCAGTTCTGGAATTCTACGCCACAGTCTAACAGTAATAGCAATAGGCCATTGCAGCATCTAGTCTGCCTGATCCAAAAAAAAAAAAGAAAATGGGAATGACTGTGTGGCCCTTTAAATGCTTTAGAAGTTCTTAAAAAAACACTTTAAATGAAGACCACAACACAACAACATCTGGAAGAGGGTCTCAGTACTTTCTGAAGCCACTCTGGATTTTGGAAGCATTCAGACAGAACCCGTAGGTTGTGAAATATCTCCTCAGAAGTCTGAAGCCGCAGTGTAACCAGGGGTGAACAGGGAAAATGAGAGTGGCTCCTGCTGTGAAAGATATTGTGCTTTTGCGTTTTTCAGTGCCATGGCAAATAGGAACTGCTGTTGACAGACAGTAAAACATATCTAACGACAGGATGAAATAGTTCATTCCAATGTCGCCTACAGACATATTCAGATCTCTGCAGTGCCTCTACAGGGAGAAAACTCTCTGACTCAAAAGGGATTTACTTGAGCATTGGGCCAGATGAAACCATACAAAAAATGTTGGTGAATAAAATGTTTTCTTGGTTGCATGCACTGTGTTGGTGATTCAAGTATTGTGAGATAAAAAATGAACATGTATTAAATGAACTCTAAAAAGTGTCTTTCCCCTACTTGTGGTTGGATCAGCCAATTAGTGGTTAGATCCTACAACATGAGAGTAGAGGGGAAATTAAGCTGTAATTTGTTCTTGAGTGAAAAACCCAAAGAGCAACTGGCCAAAACCTATTGATCATTCGATCCATTTAGAATCCAGTAATCAGTTATACTTCATCCCCTAAACTGATGAGACAGCTGCTCTTTCATATCATACAAACTGAATAATGAGTAATGGGAGTATTTCAATGCAATGAAATGGGTTCAGTGCAAAAGACACTTCAGCAGGTAATTACACATTCAGAACTCAAATGCTTCCTTGTGACCATATACACAACTGAATCTGTGCAAGAAAAAGGGAAGATGAAAAATGTGTTTTTGAAGCCAGTGTGCACAGGCGAGCTAGAACAAATTCTCTCTGTTCACCACATTCCTAATAGACTTCCAACCGCGTAAGATCAATGTTGTGAATTATTTCTATATGGTTGGGTCATATCCACTCTCAAGCTCCTCAAACAAGCCTAATACTCTACACGTACAGTAGAACAGTGACAGCCTGTTGGCCTTTCATCAGTCTCAGAGGACGGAGAGATACTTTTTATTTTATAACTCAACTATAAGTAGACTACAATCTGATGTTTTCACATCACAGATGATAAAGAAATGTGTTAAAAAGTTGTAGGCTGATATTGATTGGCAGATGGTCAATATGAAAACAAAACAATCAACTAACAGTAAAGATGGAAAGCAAGAAAAGACTATGATGAGCAGTGGTTTCTTTCATTTATTATTTGAAGGCTACTGTTGTTTGTAATGTTCAAATGTTTAAGTAAAGGAGTGTAAGTACATGGAATGTTGTTACTGTTAGTGCTGACTACTACATTTCTGGTATTGTGATATCCCTACCCCTACTGTTAAGTATTCTTGTGTCTTTCATAAAAAGTGCAGTGGTGTGTGTGGGTGTGTGGTGTGTGTGGGGTGTCGCACGCTGAGTTCATAAGCTTCCAGAGCTGGTCGACCAGAGCTTCATTACACAGAGCTGAGTCTGTTGTTGTCTTGGTAAAAGGTGGATTCTTACAGAGCATGCTCAGGATCTCATGTCTAATTGGACAACGAAGATGAAGAAGAAGACCAAAATCAAAGTTAGCTGCTTGTCAGCTATACATTCATTTAACATGAGGTTTGTCAGGTTGTTAACTGTACCCATGCATGATCACTTATTCAGGTGGGTAAATGCACTACAGGGAGAGCAAGTAATCAGTGTAATGTTTGCTCTTTTCTCTAATATTCTAGCTGCTGCTTGCGTAAAAGTATAAGACATACACGCACTGTATGACAGAACTGTAAACACATTTGTACAAGCTGTAGTGACATACAAAACAAGTAATGTACAACATGAATGTGTGTTAAATGAGTGCATGTGTGTGCTAGCTGCTGACCTGACATAATGAACCGGGTCATTGTGGACCATGGTGAGCAGCCACTGCAGCTCTGCTGAACTTCTTTCAACTGCAAAAAAGGAAATCAACATCCCCCATGCGCACGAAGTCTGAACCGTTGAGAATGCAACAACTAAAAAAAGGACACTATCACATGAACAAACATCCCTAAAAAAGACATACACTGAAGATGTCCCAAAATAAAAGCCCACTGGTGTTTTCTTAAACCAGTCAAAATGTCAGTGTTATAAATTTTACAGTAAAAACCCAGAGCAGGCAAGGTGAATCACTACACATCCTACAAAATAGGGTTGCCACCCGCACATTATGTTCAGTATCATTAAATCTGTCATTTAATTTTTCAATGAATTGATTAGTTGTTTAGTCTACAAATAGCCAGAAAATAAACGTCCTACCTCTAGTATAGTCCACCAGAGCCTCCACTGCAGCGATGCGAACGTCTACAAAGTGTCCGTACTCTGCGTAGGACTTGAAGAGTGAGGCGTCACTGGGAATGTGACCGTTCTTCTGAAGCTGACGAATCGCTCTCAGACAACTGGAGGGATGGAAAATGAGGGATATTGCAGTTGTATGCGAAACAAATGCATAACGCACTTTCTGTGTCAAAATGATACCACAGTTGCTCTTCCTTTTGGATAAATAGTATATAAATAATACATTAATCCAATCTTGTGACTCCAGCGTGCTTCTCCACAAACTTTAACTGCCACTTTGGTGATTTCATATGCTAAGCTGACAGTGGCAGATGGGTGTGCATTGGGAGTCGACCTAAAAAAGTAAGGCTGTACTGGCTTCAGCTGCCTGACAAGATAACAATTACAAGGTGAGCTGATACAAATACTATAAATAGGAGGATAAATAAATATGCCAGAAATTCAATGATTTGTATCAGCAGAGAGCATGGAAAGTTTTCTTTATCTACAATCTCAACATATATTTAAATATATTTCCTCTACTTATTTCAGAGATCAACAAGTCTACACTCTTTCAAATATTACTGCATTATTTGCATTAGATGGAAGACCAATCTTTATTCTTATTTTTGGGCATTTTAAGCAAAGGCTAAACCTGGGAAGACTTACGTACTTCAGTTTAAAAGAAACTACAGGTAATTTATCCCGTGCAAATGTGTTCTGTCTATTATTTTCCACTGTGGTAGAATTCATAGCAAGAACACGTCAAGCTAATTGTCCTATATGAATTAGTGCGAATGTGGTCTGATTGAGTGGAAACTAGATAGGATTCTTTACTCTGTTCTACAGCAATAAGAAGCAACATACCACCTTAAATAATGTTTTGTTTAAAACTGAGATGAAGAGCTGCCAGGAGAGAGCTATGTTTCAGGAGAACATCCAGTGAAACAAATAGAGCCACAAACAGACTCTGCTCCTAACCTGACAGTGATGGTGTTCCTGAAGCTCGGCAGCAGTTTCTCCATATTCAGGAATCGTGTAATCTCCTCCAAGATGAGACGAACGTCAGCGTTTAAATTGTCCACTGTCCGTACCTCATTGTTGATGCTGATGGCTGGGGTCAGAGAGTTGGTCAGCGCTTTGATCAGATCTGCACGGTAGTAGTTATCTGAGAACTGAACACAGACAGGAGGGGGGAGGAAAGAGAAAAGGAAAAGAAGGAGGAATTAAATTGGTTTTCTGTTGGCATCAAATCTAATTGCTTATTAGGTGTTTAATATGCCAAAAGACATTTTTTAACCGTTAATGTTTATGATGCCGCAGATTACCCCGAAAATAAAAAATACTGTGTACCATTTGCAAGGTTCTGGCCATAGTCATAACAGATGAAGAAGAAGAGTGTGTTAATGTGTGTCTTTACTTTGTTTTTGCGGTTGTCGTTATACTTGATGAGGTCAAGGATGAAGTTGAGGACATCTTTGGGGCAGAGGTTCTGGACATCTCTGATTAGCGCCATGGCAACAGGCATTGTCTGGCATGGAAAACAAAGACAAAACAGTTACCATAATATGAGGCTGGAGAAACACAATTTGATAGCTCATGTGCTTAAGTGCATGACTTGGCCATGTAAGTAAAGTCCAACTGATACTGGAATTTGGAGGCTGATAACAATAACGCCACAGAGTGTCACAGTCATGCCCAAGGAAGGTTACTGGGCCATTTTACAGCTGAAAAATAAACTTGACCAGGCTAAATATGTAACTGCAATACTGTTTATAAATCTGAAAACATATTTGTGGTATTTCCGTACTGAAGCTTGTTTTTAATCAGGCGACACATACCCCAAAACGAAAATATTGGCAATGCGGATTTATCTGCAGAGCTCTTCTTGTACAGCCAACTCAACGGCCTTGACTGAGAGTTCAAGTTTGTTTATAGAGTCTGTCAAGAGTGACTTGATGGTTAATGAAGATGTTAGTGTATTTTGTCTGTTTGGTGTACCTTTTGTAGGAAGTAACTCTGGAAGTTGATGAAGTTGTTGGTCTTGACGATGTTAGGGCAGCTCTTACAGCAGAACATCCGGGTGAACAGGGACTTCATAGCCGGCGGGCCCTGCCATGTGCTCACCATAGAATTGGCTATCTGCGAGGTTTACATGCACACGAGAAAAGAGAAGAACGTAGTTATACTTGAATGGCTTTTGTTGAGTTCTCCTCAAGCGGCCACATGTGGAGGACAGTGTCTGTTAGCTGCTGTCAGCACCTGTCAAATGAAAGCTAAATGAAATACTCAAGAATTCTGCAAAGCACATGGAATGTAAAATGTACACATTAGCATAATAAGCTATGGTAGCTACCTGAGAAATACTGCATAGTACTCAAGCTTGTATAACAATGTCCTTTCTGTCCGCTCTAATTTTTGTGGTGAGAAGTGAACAACGTAGAAGGCAAACGTACACATGAGTAGCACATGAGGTTTCCACAGGTATGAAGACCAGCGGCTCCAGTTGTGTTTGGGTTCCAACAGGATATTGGGGAATTTATGTTAATGTGGTAATATGGGCCTTAGGGTCACTGACACAGGATGTTGTCATTTGGTAAGGTAAATAAAGGAGGGCATGCACACCGGAATGTTTTTGTATGTGTGTGTGCATGCATTCACGAACACATCTGTATTTTTTTGTGTCAGTTTTTAACATGTGCATGCATTTGTCAGTTTTCATGCCACCCCCACCACTCCATCTTTAGATTTTCAGCCCCAGGCTGTTCCTTCTTCCTTTCCACATCTTCTACCAATAACAAGCAAGTAAATGCCATCCCAACCAATAACAACGCAGCCAAATCCATCTGAGGGTTCAAGCCAGCCATATTTCACTTTGTGGTCAGTGTGGGTACGTACGTCTATGAGTGCATGTGTTTATGTGCGTGTCAGAGTGTGTGTATGAGCTTCTATGTCAATCTGTGCGTGTAGTATATACCAAAAGGCCATTACGATGGAGTCTGTTGGGGGTTCTATTGCCAAACACAGCAACTTTATGAAAAAAGTGAAGTGCTGCCATTTCAACCTCCACTCAGTTTATCATGTTGTGAAAATATTGGTTCAGGTGGAACCCGAATGACGGAAATCCACTGAGGTTAAAGTTTGAATAGACCAAATCCAGAGAATCGAGAATTTCCTGTAGCCACAGAATAGGATTATTCAGTCAACGGAGCATAAGCGAAGCCAGGGTTAAACTGGTGGGTGGCCTTGCTGGCTGGGAAGTTATATGTTCTCAAACTGTTGCCCTTTGTACAACACTGTTTGAACTAAAGATTTTGTGAAAATGTATATATTTACCATAATAATAATTGTGTGATAATAACAATAAATAATAGTGATTAGATGGAGAGGAAGAGGATTTAAACTAACAGAGCAGAGGCATTACAGTTTCACTCACTCACGCTCTTTGTTTCTCTCTAATATCTATTTATGTTACTTTCAATTTTTGTCTTTATTGCCATTTTGAAGTTCATTAATATCAGAGCAAATTAAACCAGTCGAGATGAAAACCTAACTCAACATGACCAGATTGTTTTCCCACTAAAGTGCACCCACTCCACAGCACACCTTAAACCACAGTTTTGTAACCTCTGACATATTTGTTGAGTATAAGCAAAACACAACACCAGGTCGTGGCCATTTGGAAACATGGTGTTATTCCTTGAGATCATCTGTTTCAGAGGAGATTATGCTCATGGATACATCAGCTAAAAAGTGCCATGTGACATGTAAAAACCAGTGAATTAAACAGTTCACTCCACCGCTGGTTATTTTAAATTCTGACATCAGACAGAAACATCAGACCATGATAACATGGTGCACATTTATTGTGAAGGACTGGAGGTGAAAGCGGTTACACCTTTCTGACAATATGATCCATGTCAGTGAAGAGTCGCTGTCAACTTTGCATCCAGTGGAGGTTTTTGCTGCAGTATGAGTTAGGATTTACTGACACCTGAGGTGATGTTTATTCATATTACATGTGCATCCGCGATAAAGACTACAGAGTTCATTTCAAACAAGATCATTCGTTTGGTCAAAATCACCATTTAAAACCATCATGCTCCACATACAAACACACACACACAAACACAAACACACACACACTCACCTTGGCCAAACAGAAGCAGGCTTGCATGCGGACTTTGTAGAAACACTGTTCTTGCTCCAGGATGTCGGTCAGAGCCAGTCTGGAGGCAGGAGTTGAGAACTTTTCCAATGCTGAGATGGCCTCCTCCTAGCACAGAGATAAGGTCAGTGGTAGAATGTAACTCTAGTAAGTACATTTACTCAAAGGCTGTGCAAGTATAATTTTAAGGTACAGCTATAAGTACTAGTTATTTTTCTCACATTGGAATATATAAAATCATGATTAATATATAAAATATAATGTGTTATAGATTTAACTACACAAAAGTATATAAAGCTGTTAAAATTAGCTCCATGTACTATGAAATTAAAGTTCTGTTTACATGTGAATGCATCGATAATAATGGTTCATTAATATAATGATATCACAACAATATACAATAACATCTTTTTGACAAATACTTTTACTTTTGATACCGAGTACATTTTGCTGATAATACTTTTGTACCTAAGTGACATTTAGAATGCAGGATTGTAATTGGTTGGTATCACTACTTAAGACATGTTCATCTGATGAACTTCAAACTGGAGGCTAGGAATGTGGTTCAACAGCTTTTCATACAATTCCTACTAGAGGCACACATTAGGAGTGTGGTGATCTGCTTTAGCTGTAGGTAAAAAACTGAGCAAACTGCAACATATATAGGAAAATGAGTTTACAAAAGTTCTAAAACAAAGGCCAGTGTGGAGAACTGAACGGCTGCCATTAGCCCACCTGTGCGACCACGTCCCTCTCATAGCGCAGCTGATACTGCCACATGAAGTCAGCCTGCTCAAACTCCACCTTTCTCAGAATTGACATGTCCGGGTCAATCCGGATCCAGAGGAGAGGGGAGTCCGCGCTGCAGGCGTAACAGGAGACAAACACAGTGAGGGAAGGAAAAGTAAGGTGCCTCCAGGTAGCCATAGAAGCTGGTTCCCAGACATCTATCAGAGCTTTCATACGCCTTAACAAGGTGTGTGTGATGTGTAACATGCAAATGTGAAGTAGAGCTGCAATGATAAGTTGAGTAATTGATTGGTTATCAACTATTAAATTAACTGCTAACTATTCTGATAAACCATTAATCGTTGTCATTAAAAATTCTCTAATTTCAGCTTCTCAGATGTGAATATTTGGCAGTAAACTAAAGTTTTTTGGGTTGTGGACAAACAAGATATTTGAGGACATCATCTTGGGTTTTAGGAAAAACTGAAATATAATATATATATAATACAACAGTGAAATATGTCATACACCAAGAAAAAAACAACATCTGACTCACTTATAACGTATCAATATAATGATAGCACAATAACTCAATTCTAAGATAATACATCAAATAATGACAACAGTGATTTCTTACTCCATGGCTGATAAATCCATGTCAACTTCCTCTCCATTCATCAGAGGGATCTTCTTTTTCTTGTTCCTGAGGAAAGAGATTCATTTATTAAAAACTCTTTGTTGTTGACATATACATGTCATATATAACATGAACATAGGAATGATATAATTAAGTATAGTACATAATGTAATAATACTATAGTGAAATAATAAAATTAAGTTTGCAAAATACAATAGTGACTATGAGAAAATGAATGAGGGAGCGTGTTCTGCTATAGTGTGTACCGTCTGCTCTTGGAATGACAGGGGATGTCATGTTTGAGGCTGTTCTCCTCTATCTGCAGCGTGTGGTTAAAGGATCCATCCAGCTCCTGCACTGTCACCTTGATAGGACCCTGCAAGCCCAGCCAAAGTCATATTTAAAGAAGTAAATATAACTATACTTCTTCCCCTTTCTAACATCTCTAATATTACTAGATTAATTTATGTGTTGGTTTTAAAATGGAAAAAAAAAGTCTGTTTTATGAAGAACCACAATGTTTGTGACATATTTGGAACGTGGAAGATCACAGATAGGAATTTAAATTGTTTTTCTGTTGCTCTGCACTATAAAAGCATCCTTGGAGTACCATCAAACTCTAAATGTTCAGTGATTTTTAATAAACCTATGCATTCATTGACTAATACTGTAAGTAGGACTGTCCCAATATAAGATTTTCATTACACAATTATCATGGCCAAAAGAATTCATAATAAGTAAATGATTGAGACATCTTGAAAATTGATTACGTTGAACTATAACACTTAGTTTTAAAGGGCCACCAGCGTTAAGGTGCATTAATGCCACCTACTATTTAGGAGTGTGAACCACACAGCAGGAACGAAAAGAAACTGAAATAATTTAAAGGTAGAGCAGGTAACATTGGAGAAATTAGCAAGAGATAGTTCGATTTTAAAAGCATCCATGTGAAAAAATCCTATCCCCTCCCTTCTGACTACCAAAACACATTTTCATCCATAGTAAGGTAGGCAGTCATTTCATTCAGGCCATATGAAATGATTGGCTGGTCTAATTAAAGGCCTCCAACAGTTACAAGTAACAGATCTTTTTCTTTTTTGTCCCTTAGAGCATTCAATGTATTTATTGCTGCCGTTGGGAAGTAAAGACAACTGCAACTGCAGCTTTAAGAGGTGCTGGATTATTTACAGCAATCTGTGGCATGCAGGCTTGGTTATTTGGCAAGCTGTATACCATGACAATAATTCAAAATTCTCATTTGAACCTGTGCAGTGCTGTAAAAAAACAACTTTTAGAAATGGACTTTCATCCGCTCTCAACACAGACAGCACACTCATTCCACACGCTGTATGTCAGTGCTCACCACATATTTCTGAGTTCCAGATGACGTGTAGTCCTGACGGATCTCCAGCTCTAGTACGTTCCTCTTCCTGTTGAAGGCAAAACTGCCAAAGAATTTCACCACAGAGCTCTGGTCTCTGGGTACGAAAGGTTAAGACTAAAAACAGATACAAATTACCAAGAACAGTTGGAAAAAACATAACTAACTGAGAGAGAAGGTTTCAGCTAAACGTAGGCATCAGTTACTAATAGTATTGCAATAATGCTTTTTAATGCTATAGTCAGTTTCTGCTCTTACTGGTGGAAATTCTCCTTTCAGATTTAAAAATTGGTTAATCCGGACCCTGCCCACTTTTAAATTTAGTTCATACAGGTGCTTCCATTTCTTATGACATAACCTAGAGTGAATCCAGAGTCAGTGGATTGAACCACGAGGCTGCAGACAACCCTGCCAAGAGCTTTGTTTTGAAAGATGACTTAATGTCTGACATGAGTAGAGCTTTGATTCTCTGCCCGAACCCAGCTGATGGCTCGGGTCCAGTCGGGCTGGGTTCAGGCTCGGGTCGGGCTCCGGTC
>NW_023339807.1:2690999-2692753 GCF_004916995.1 Morone saxatilis
TCGGGTCGGGCTCCGGTCAGGCTCAGGTCAGGCTCGGGTCACGACTGATATTTTGGGCCTGATCAAAGCTCTAGACATGAGTAAGAATTTTACCTCTCCTATTGCTCCCGACTGTGTTCATACAGTGCAAAGAGTTAATAAATAATTACAAACAGAGTGCATTAGAGATAAAAAGGATACACCCATTGCTTGATGAGAGGGCCTATGTCTTTGCCAGAGACATTGGAGATGGATTTGAGGAAGGCGTGAGTAGACAGAAGCATCTGACTCCACATCTGACTCTGGTACTTCTGGGATGAGGCTGTGCTGGCCAGGCTCAGAAGCTTGTTGAATACCTATAGCAGACAGTAGAAAACAAAGAATTCAAATGAATGAAGGAAACTCTTATGGATTTTGCCAATTACAGAGGCAGAAGACAAACAAACAAAATGCCAGTTAACCTGCAGCATGAACTCCATGCTGATCCTGTTTTCTATCAGCCTCATCACCAGGTGGGCCTTACACTGGAACATCTTGTAGTACTCCCAGGACAGTGTGTGGGGGTGCTTGATGGAGAAGTGAAGGTGGGGAGTTGGGCTAGAGAGAAAAACGTTCAGTCAGTGTGTGTCATGCTGTTATGATCCAGAATATGACTGGTTATGTACACTACGAATGTGAAATTGAAATTGAATGTATTACTTGTCCTTCTCTTTGCCCCCAATAAAGGTCGGATGCAACAGTACCCCTCCCATCTTTAGTTCATATTCCACAATCTTGTCCAACTCCTGGAATCAACAGAATAACATGTATGAACATTTATGAAAGCTCAGGAAAAATGTAATCATTTAAATTAAAAAGTTTTATATACATTTCATTTTGCATCTCATGCACATCCTTTGTTGGGATGCAAATAGCAATTGTTTTCATTATCGATTATTCTGCTGATTATTTTTTCAAACAATCGACTTATTTAGTCTATGAAATGTAGGGCTGCAGCTAACAATAACTTTTATTACTGCGATACGATCGGTATCACAATTCAGGGGTTACAATCCAAAATATCCATTGCGATATTCTTTTAAGATATCATTTGAGGAATATTGTCATAGTATAAAGAACATGTGCATAAAATCTACACAAAGTACAAGTACAGAATAGTTGAGTTGAGAACAGTGAGATCTGCATTTTAATTTATCACAGTCCCTGTAACATCCAACATCACAGCCCTCAGCTTGCATTCACAACACTGCTATCTCGAGGTAGGGGGTTTAATCACATAAATGTGGTGAGAATCGATACCAAACACAAAACAAGATACAATACAGTATTTTTCAATATTTTTAACACATGGGAGAGAGAGTGAGTAGAAGCTGATCTGGCATTTTTGACCATTATTACTTGAAAAATGCCTGAAATGAATTATTGATTACCAACATTGCTGCCAATTATTTTTCTGTCAATAAACTCATCTATTAAGCAACTGACTGTTCCAGCTTTAATCCTTTGTAGGAAAACTGAGACCACTCCAGTCATTGCTGGGCTAGCTCACAGTTTTCCCTTAGCCTTCATTAAAGACATTTTCCTGGGGAAAACTTGCATGAGGAAATTTTCTGAAGAGAAGGGTTTCCTGCTGTGACCACCCCAGCCTGAAATAAAGAGCATAACAATGTCCTCTGATGTCCTTACATCCTAGGACATTATTAAGATAAGATAAGATATTCCTTTATTTGTCCCACAATGGGGACATTTCGGTGTTGCAGCAGCAAAGTGGATAG
>NW_023339807.1:2692869-2698442 GCF_004916995.1 Morone saxatilis
TAAGAATCTACAACAGCAACAGATTTTATTTATTGATATAATAAAATAACAATAAATTATATTGATTGATGGATATAATAAAATTTTATTTATTGCAGTTTTTAATAAAATATTATGCTTAATGTGGTTCAGGGAAAACGAGCAGTGGCGCTTAATCTCACAGTAAGGGTAAAATAACTCATGAGTGAAGCAACTGTTTAAACCAACATAAACATAACAGAAAGTAACAATAATGGCTAAAAAAAACTGCAGGAGTTGGGCTGTTATTAACCATTTTTTAAGGTAACCTTGTAAGTGCTGTGACAGTTGAAAGAAAAAGTGTTACCTCCTTGATCCAGTGCCGGTACTCGTTGACTCCAAAGGTCTTCTTTAGATAGAGGCCGTAGATGTAGCCTGAGATCCCCTTCAGCACCCACTCATCGGCCCTTTAGAGGGAACAACATATCAATGTCAGTGCAGCCAAAGCTCCCAAACTATAAATCATTCCAAAATATTAATGAATTCATCAGGGGTGAGTTGATTCCCTTCATGGCTTGTGGTTTATGTCCAACCTTTTGAAGAATTATTCAGAATGAAAGGTCGCAAACAAACTGCTGTCTAAGTGAATTAACTTCAGACCTCATTCACACCTTCCAGAGCCAATTTTTAACTAAGAAGTGTGTCAACATTTCACAATCAAGCTCAGTATATTACACTGTTGATTGTTCCTTCTGCTTCTCCAGTAGTGAGGTGTGAAGTTGAAAGTAGGTAGGTATATGCAGTTACGAGAATTAGATGATGAAATCCATTTTTGTTGACCTTTTTGCTGCCCACGCTGTTTTGTGCTCTTTGAAAGTGGAAATCCTCCTTAAATCATTTAAGGCCACACTTGTGAGTTTTACTCTTGCTGTATTTCTAGGAAGAAACTCGGCATGGCAAACGCATCTCTCATAAATCTATCAGCCTGGATTTATTAGCTTGTAAAAACAGAGGCATAATACGCTGATTCAACCTTGGTGGTTTCACCGCTTAAGGCTGAACTGAATCCAGTCTGGCTTATGTAGTTAAGATGATTTCATCTGTGTATGCTGCTACAGTCGACATTATGGAGAAAAGCATTTTCCCTACATTGATTTGATCCAATCTTTGCCATAATACTCTTTGGATGATATCAGAATTGACAATTAAGACCTGTGGAACTCTGAGTGAAGCTCTGAATGTCCTTTCTTTTTGAGATCAACCTCCCAGATATAAGAAACATTGAACAGTAGCTCCAAGTTCAGACTTAGAAAATTGCAACATAAAACACACCAAACTAGACAACAAAACCTTCAGATACTATTTAGGACTGCAGGATATGGTAAGAACATCATCAAACAACATTACCATTATACTGACATATTGTGATATGATTTACAATTAATGTGGGCATGATCATTTTTGCATCACAAATTAAATTTTCACTGAAAAGACTATAAAAGACTATAAAATATTCACATTTGAGAAGCTGAAATCAGAGAATTTGGACATGTCTTCTTAAAAAATGGATCAAAATAGTTGGTAGCGATTTATTTAATAGTTGACAACTAAGCTCTAGATACTATATGTCAAGTCTATCTTCATGTCAGCAGACATTCATTAAGAAGAAAACCTAATCCACCTTCTCTTAGACAGACACACGAGGCAGAGACAAAAAAAAAACGTCACTATTTGTCAATACAGTTGTATAGATTTGGAAAAGAGCAGTTCTCTCTCTCCTTTCTTTCTTCTGTCTTCTCTTTTATATGCCTGACAGACTACTGAGCAGGGCCTGTTTTCAATTACAGGCCCCAGTTAACCCCCACTCTGATTAATTGCTAGCAGAGGGTGCCACGCTTTGCTCAAATCAAAGAGATCTGACTTTCCTTTTCTTACACACCAGCCAGCTCAACAACATCAGCAACATCAGCAGACCAAGGCCCCACATCTGATGTGTGTTTAGAGGTCAGCGAGGAGAGGAGGTGAAGGAGGGACACGCATGCATTTCTCTCCGGAAGACTCACAGAGAAAGTCCTGCTGATGGCCCTTTCAACACAGGCAAGCACCCCCCGTCCCCCAATCTCTGACACACTCCGACCACACCAGCCAAGCTGCACAGCAATCCATCACGCTGGCGAATACAGGCCAGTGCTGGCCCGACTTCTGACTCCTAGTGCTGACAAAATAGCTTAGTTCTGTTGTAAATCTCTCATCACCTGCCTTATATGAAAAGGTCTGAGGGCTAAATGTTACCACACTTCTCGAATAGACCAGAGCACAATGGAGAGAACTGCTGGGTTCTCTCAACAGCGGTTTGTACGTTGTGAGCACGGTTCCAAACAATAAAGACAGTACTTTTCCATTACATACAAATCTGGCCTGAGAGGTTAATAAAAGTCACAGAATACTTGAATGAACTACTTTGTACAGCGTGCTGTCTGATCTGAAGGCAAAAGTATTCATGCCTGTTTTGAATGACCATATTCAGGTGGCCTTCAAAAACCTTCGATACAGAGATCTGTAGAATTTGTAGTGATTCTAATCCATCCAGAAACAACAAGCACTTATTACAAGGGCATCAGTTTTTCAATAAATGCCACATAGGTAAATCATCTTTCATTTCAGACCAACTGGTCAAATGCTAGACACCACTGCAATGTTTTAATCATGTAATAAGCTCTAGTTTTGGTTGCTTTGTTTTTTGTTTTATAATGTTAAAGTCTGACAATGAGAAATAAGCCTTCAAATGAGCTCCAAACAAACCCTCCCCGCGTGGCTCAGACTTCCTGTCTCAGACTTGACAGGCTCGCTGTGTTGAGTCTCACCATGACATCCTGGAGATGAAACAGCCAAAGAACTGCTGAGCCAAGGCCTGGGCCAGACAGCGGCGTGTCAGCGGGGTCTGGTCTATGATCATAGCGCTGTGGAGCAGGTTAGTGCTGAAAAACAGAGACAACAACTGAAGTTGAGACAGAGTGAGATGAATACTAGATTAGACCACAATCTGTAACAGAGTTACTGTGAAGAATCCTCAAAGATAATATTGCAGGTTCTCTATAGCTGGGAATGTCTTGTCTGCACATAAACAAATTTACCAATCCTCTCCTCACCTGAAAAGACAGACACAGCTTTTACACCTGGTATTAAAATACAACCTGTATCACATTTGTTATCCGAATAATAAAACAGTCCGATCTTGCCTTTGCATTTACACCTGGTATTTTAATGTGTTCTCATTATCTTCATTGTTATCCGCATAGTTTTGTGAGTTGTCGAGTTAGGGAAAACTTAAAAAACTTTTATTTTCCCCCTCTTTTAAATTCTAGAAAGTTATTCCTTTGTTTTTATTTTAAAACTACTTTTTGTTTGTCCCGGTGTGTTGTAGTATCAGTGTGACTTAATAAATGATATGCTTTCATTTTTCATGCAGTTCTGCATCTTTTGGCATTTTCATGGGACATAATTGACTTTCTTGCTTGCTCGCTCTCTAAATTTGAACAACAACCTAACCTTAAAAATAAACCAGTTACACTGATATACAGACAAAATCACGTTGTACACTCAACACAATCTGGATACAGATCACAATTCAATACCAGGTGTAAATGGGGTGATAGAGTCAGGCACACACTCTACCTCATGCTTACCTGAAGATGCTCATGGAAGCATAGGTGGACACTTGTACATAGGCCTCGTCCACAAACACCGTCTTGAAGCAGGCGTAAGGGTAGCGGCACGTCAGGATCTCCTCATAGAACTCGAAAATCTCATGTAGGTAAGACATGGAGTGCTTGAGCAGCGGCAGTAGCTGTGGCAGGCAGAAATGGGTCACCTGAGAGGAGAGGGGACAAAGCACATTGTTGCACCTGTAGTTGTTCATTCAAAATGTCAGAAAGGAAAAATCTGAAATGTTTAAAGTTAGCTCTCTAATGTCCATCCATTTCTGTCTAATTTAATCACAGTTACTGTAACAGAATACCAATGTCCCTTTGTATTTTGCATGTACTACCAATACTTAGATACTTACATAGGTGGGGTGTCCATTCACCACCTCTGACCTCACTGAATTCATAAAAAAAAGCCGGTTTGCACCCGTTATTAAGGTTTGTGGTGTTCTATCATTTTCAAGGGCCCTTTGTAGTGAAGGAAACCTGAACTTCAATTCTGCTACTGTTTAGTGACATCTAGTGGTCATCAGTAGAAAATGCAAGGAAGGACATACTACATTCCATCCGGGCTGGCAGCAACTATCTGGTCTTTTTGTTTCACATCTGACAAAAATGGTGCAAATTGCCCATCAACAATCCATCGAACCAAGATGTTTTCAAAATGTTTGTTTGCCTAAAACAGTGAAATTAAAGATCCTCACACTGAAGAAGCAGAGAATCGTTACGTAATTAATGATTTAAAATGATTGAATTGATTACTTTCCTTTTGCTCAGTAATTTAAAACTCATTGTTTCAGCACCAACTCTTTCGCTGACAATCTAATAGAGTTAGCTCCGGATACAAAATAATTTTTTGAGACCATTCTAGATCTTCCAGGAGTTGTTGTTTTTTTTTTTGACAATACAGAACAACACCCACAACAGGTGATAATTTACTGGTAGGCCTAGTATTGACACCTAACCCCAGTTTTATTCCTACATTTTTAATGACGCATCGTCCATGAAAGTGAAACTGTTGGTTGCACTTTGTATTTAACAGAACAACAACAAATGTAAATGTGATCATTAATAGGCTGTATGCATGTAGATATGATCATCTACAGCATTTCCACTGGGCTTCTCTGAGAATCCGCTTGTGTTTCTGGGAAAAAAATAGACCTAATCTGTTCCGGAAGAGAGATAGAGATACATTCCACTATGTCCTCACCCATTCCCACTGCGGCCCCCAATATCTCCCTGGCTGTGGGGCCCTTTGAGATCCTTTGTGGATCCCTACATGTCATGAGGTGGTTTAAATCATGTTTCTGCATGTAGTCTGGGATGTTTGAACCCTGATCACTGTTTTTGTGTTAATTTTTTTTCTAAAATCTGAATTTATTATTTGCAGCGCGACTTAGACTTTCTGGTAATGTTTAAAGCGAAGAGAAATGGAAGGGATGGCATTTTAGAATTATTAAGGGAAGATTTTTTTGGGGACAACATTAGCATGTAAAACCAGGAGATAACTGAACAGGGGCCACAAATTAGTATCTTGGTAAAGTGTATGTTTCATATGTTTCATAATCACTGGTGCCAACAGAAGAGAAAAGCAGTCATTAAATTTCAGGAAGTAAATTAAAGCAATAAATGAAGCAACGTCTTGTGCATCTGAAGCCAATAATCAGAGTTCTCACACCACCCCCCCCCCTCCTGGAAATATCAGAGACTAGTAATTCCAGTTTGATTATAATTTTATCCCCTTATTCTGGATCGCCTACACTACACCTAAAGGTGCTGTATTTTGTTTTCTAACTTGGCTGTTTGTAGGATAAGCTGTGTGGTAATGACCATTTTAAAGCAGATTCAGCCCTTTTCCATTTTGGCTCCTGCGTTTATCTAATCTGGCTGTTCATACCAAGACGTGGACCT
>NW_023339807.1:2698542-2699295 GCF_004916995.1 Morone saxatilis
TCTTTTATAAAGAAATATTTTTTTGTCATATTTGCTGAAACTTCACTATATCTACTCTGTATTGGCAAAGTTCAGGAATCGGGATTATCACTGTCTGTCTACTGCAAGAGGATCTGTATGGTGGCAGTATGATCATTGTGGGTGTGTAGGGGGTGTGTAGTCCAAAAAAACAATAAAATTTTTTACCAGATTCTTTGTTGAATTTGATTGAAAGATAAAAGTCCATAATCAGAATTCCTTGCCTTATAGCTTGAATCAATATGCCCACATAGAAACTCTTGGATTACTGACAGAAGTGGAACTGTAAGATCATGACTGATATGCCCGTGGTTCTGTGTTTTGTGCCTTTAGATTTGAAAGTTTTGAAGGTGTACATTGAATTCTCTCTGGACCAGCCAAAAGGAGGTCTCCACTTTGTTGTTCCTGATATGGAAGGCAGCATGGCGGAGAGAGGAGCTCATGTGTTCTCCTTTGGATACCAGAACTCCACCAGGTCTGGAAACAATGTCCTGCCTACTCATAGGAAATGTTTCAGAGTGAAAAGGAGATAACAAAAATAAACTCAGGAGGAAAAGGCTGTAAAAAAACTTACATGATGATATTAAGTAGGAGTTTAATTACAACCATAGATTGAGATTTTTTAAAATGCTACTTTAAAGAAGCCATTTTGCCATTTCAATGATCCTTTGCGCTTTAACATGTTAAAGACGTGCGCCTAAAATTTAAAAAAAAAAAATTTTTTCATTTTAGACC
>NW_023339807.1:2699320-2699901 GCF_004916995.1 Morone saxatilis
CATAGGAAATGTTTCAGAGTGAAAAGGAGATAACAAAAATAAACTCAGGAGGAAAAGGCTGTAAAAAAACTTACATGATGATATTAAGTAGGAGTTTAATTACAACCATAGATTGAGATTTTTTAAAATGCTACTTTAAAGAAGCCATTTTGCCATTTCAATGATCCTTTGCGCTTTAACATGTTAAAGACGTGCGCCTAAAATTTAAAAAAAAAAAATTTTTTCATTTTAGACCCTAGTTAAAGCCCACCACAGCAGTTGTTTGTTTGCATTCAGTTATGCTCATCAGATTGTCTCCTCCCTCAGATTCTGGTTCCCCTGTGTAGACTCCTACTCAGAGCTCTGCACGTGGAAGCTGGAGTTCACCGTGGATGCTTCCATGGTGGCGGTGTCCTGCGGCGATCTGGTGGAGACCATCTACACACATGATATGAGGAAGAAGACATTCCACTATGTCCTCCCCATCCCCACTGCGGCCCCCAATATCTCCCTGGCTGTGGGGCCCTTTGAGATCCTTGTGGATCCCTACATGCATGAGGTGGGTTTAAATCATGTTTCTGCATGTAGTCTGGGATGTTTGA
>NW_023339807.1:2699991-2715079 GCF_004916995.1 Morone saxatilis
CCGTGAAGGAGGAAAATGGAGGGGATTGCATTTTATAATTATTTTTAAGGAAGATTTTTTGGGACAAACATTAGCATGTAACAGGAGATAACTGAACAGGGGCACAGAATTAGATCTTGGTAAGTGTATGTTTCATATGTTTCATATCACTGTGCCAACAGAGAGAGCAGGTCATAAGATTCAGGAAGTCAAATTAAAGCAAAAATGAAGCAACGCTTGTGCATCTGAAGCAATAATCAGAGTTCTCACACCTCCTGGGAAAACCCTGAAATATCCGGTAGACTAGTTTTCCAGTTGATTATATTTTAGCCGCCTTATTCTGATCGCCTAACATAAACCTAGGTGTTGTATTTTGTTTTCTAACTTGGCTGTTTGTAGGATAAGCTGTGTGGTATGACATTTTAAAGCAGATTCAACCCCTTTTCATTTTGGCTCCTGCGTTAATCAATCTGGCTGTTCATACCAGACGTGGACTGGAACAGATTAGGTCTATTTTTTTTCTTCCAAAAACACGCGGATTCTCAGAGAAGCCCAGTGGAAATGCTGTAGATATCTACATGCATACAGCCTATTAATAATCACATTTACATTTGTTATTCTGTTAAATACAAAGTGCAACCAACAGTTTCACTTTCATGGACGATGCGTCATTAAAAATGTAGGAATAAAACTGGGGTTAGGTGTCAATACTAGGCCTACCAGTAAATTATCACCTGTTGTGGGTGCTGTTCTGTATTGTAAAAAAAAACAACAACTCCTGGAAGATCTAGAATGGTCTTAAATGATTTTAGATTTCTATTAGATTGCAATGAAAGAGTTGTGCTGAAACAATGAGCTTTAAATTGCTGAGCAAAAGGAAAGTAATCAATTCAATCATTTTAAATGATTAATTACGTAACGATTCTCTGCTTCTTCAGTGTGAGGGGCCAGAGTGGTTCTGCCAGGGGCCAGGGTTGGTGTATCAGGAGCCTCTATGTCCAGCAGTGTGGGGTCTTCTATGAGGTCAGAGAAGCCCTCATCTTCCCCCACGTCATCCTCCACATCATGCTCTTCAATGAGCTGAGCTGTCACCTCTGAATCAGGGTGCATATCCTGCAGTGCCTGACCAGTCTGCCGGAACAGATACTGCACCCCTATGAGCTCACCTAAAACAACAGAGGATAAGTTAATCAGGCAAGGCACAGATGCAGCAACAGTTTTTGTTTGGCATAGTAATACTGATTGCAATGACTGCAATCACAGGTGTATTATTGTAAGTATTTCACAATTGCTCCGAACACGGCTCTCCAATAATGAAAACAGATTTAAATGACCAATTTGTCCACAAATTCTTACCAGTGTAACGTGATGGTGGGCAGAACTCTGGTGCCACTTTCCTGCCGAACAGCTTCTCAAAGTTACTATTCACGCAGGTAAGCAGGTCCCCTGAGTAACTGCGCAGAGCAGATGGTCCTGTACACAGGGCAGCACCACCACGGTCCTGGTTCCACCTGTGTAGTCCTTCCAGCAGGTAAACTTGGAAGTTTAAGCTATTGGCACTAGTCCCTAGAAGTACATTGACATATACATAAAATATTAAATAGGAAAATATTCTTGGACAACACAACACATGAATCAGCATGTCTGACAGGCACAAACCTGGTATGAATCTGTTTAGGTGTAAATGGAAAGACTCCAAGGACGTAGAGCCTCTGGCACACCGGAACATAGGTAGCCGCACACCTCCCTTGGTCAGCTCCCCTGTTTTTGTGTACAGAGCTACACCTGGCGGGTCTTGGATGCACTTCACATGCTTCCTCTGGACCCGCCAAATGTGCTCCATCCTCTCTGTATCGAGCAGAGGAACGCCGAGGGAGTCGTTGCCACGGTCCCCCATGAGTGCCCGCAGTAGCCCCTCCAGCACCTCAGTAGTGGTGTCCTCCCCACGGGTCCTCCGCCGGCAATGGAGAGCCAATTCCTCCCTCGACAAATGGCGGTCAACATCAAGGGTTGACAGGCCCTGGGACTGAAGCTGCTGGGATTTTGCTTCACGCAACAGAGCTAAGTCAGCTGCATCCCACTCAAAAATGCAAGCTGACAGGCGAGACATAAAGAGTGGGTACAGCTGATGTGCATCTGTTGTGCATCCCAGGGCCAGCCGGCGCATGAAGTGCCAGATATCCAGCCTAACAATGAGGTCTGGCCACCCGCTGAATCTGGCCTTCAGCTTGGTGTCCTCAGCTGCACCAGCACAACAGCCACAGTCCACGTAAAGGGCAACAGGGGGATCCACGCCGGCCTGCTGGTACCTCCTCACCAGGTCAGCTGCCATCGGGTCCAGTCCAGCTCCCTCCTGAGCGGTCAGCACACTCATGAGTATCTGCCCATACTCATTGCCCACGGAGGTGAGCCAGAGTGCTGTCCCCTTGGCTGTCCCGGCAAGCTTCTTAGTGATCTGAAGCACACAAAATGTATAGAGCCAGTCTGAATGTGATACAGAAATACTGAAATACTGACTGGAAGTAGTTAATGCGTGTAGCCTATTTTAAAGTAAATAATATCTTCAAACCTTCTTGGTTGAATCCATCTTTAAGATGGTGCCAAGCGTGGATGTCAGCTTGGCCTTGATGTCATCCAGCCTTGTCAATATATCCTGGCTGTACACAGACAGGAGCCACTTGCAGCTTGGCACCACAGAAGGCTCAGGTGGCTCAGGAAAGTTCATGGGCAACAGTCCGGGGCGCTGGAGGAAGGCCACGCACTCGGTTGTGTACCGAGCCACACGGTTCAGCCACTCCTCCGTGTGGTTTTCCTTCAGCTGTTTTAACAGCCGCGTAGGGCTGTTGCCCAGGCCTCTCTCCCGCAGCAGCCGGATCACCCGAATATCACAGGCAAACCTTTTTCAAAGACAAATATATCAGTAAGAACATATGAAATTATTAATCTGATTCTATTTGGCAAGGTAAGACAGAAAAGAGATGCTACTCACTTTTGAGTCAGGATGGCTCTAAATTCTGACCTGTGAGCCAAGTCCAGCTGCATGAGGACAGTCTGGCTCCATGAGACATGGGAGGCTCTACATTTGGTGCAGGTCAGAGTCTCCGTCACCATGTTGTAGGTCCTGTCCACGTCCAAGACCCGTCGTGACCTCTTGTGCAGCCCTGCCCCAGTCAGCTGATGCTGCCCACAAGCGGGGTTAGGACAGACCACCCTCACCTTCCACAGCTTGTATGGCATCCAAACAAGCAGTGGGTGGGCAAAAAAGCGGTCCGGAGCAGGGGCCTGGTGGTACAGCTGGCTTGGCTGAGGTGGATGATACCAGAGCTTCAGGTTGTCCTGGAGCTCCAGCTTCCCCTTGGACCCCAACCTGAACAGCACCTTGGAAATCCACCTGTGGTCTTCAGGTGGCAATCCCTCTGACCACAAACGGGGCAGCAGAGGTGCTGATGCAGGCCCAAGGTGTTGTGGTGCTGTCCTGGACTCAGTCTTTGAAATAACAAAACAATGTATAGCCACTGCTAAAAGACACTGCTGAATGAAGCTCTACATATGAAAATAAATGTTAAATTACTTACCGACACAGAGGCACACACTGCTACATCAGGCACTGTAGCTTGAGCCTCTGTCTGAGGGTCTGGAGTCTGTAAAGGTATGTCAAAGAATACTCACATTTGTTGGAAAAAAAAACACTATGGATGCTATACATATTATGAAACTGCTTGTAGAACTAAAAATGCTCAAGCTGTATTTGAAAAGGTAACTCACTGAGATGGCTGAGCTGGCTGGAGAACTGGCACTCTCCTGGGTGTCCGGGACTGGTAACTGTAAAGTATTGTCTGAGTAACTTGTATTAAGAACCCCACTTTAAACACTTTCAATTTGATCTCTTCATACCTTGGTCACCCTTCTGGCCACGCTTAAATTCGGTCTTGCTGCAGAGACGTGGGTGCCACCGTATCTTGACTTGGTAAACTGAAAAATAATATAGACAAAGGCTGTATCATGAGAGAAACATATTGTCAAACTATCATTCAGTGAATGAAATGTAAAATATTAATGGTCTTTTATGAGTGTTAATAACTATTATGAGTTTGAATAATTACCATTGACAAATGCAATGATGGCCTCAGAAAACTGCGGCCTTGGACTGGAGCGTGACTCCCTGCAGCAGCAGCCTGAGGTCGCAACCGCCAGCAGCACTAGCCACGCACAACTGGCGGACTACGCTGCAGCAGCAACCTGGGGTCCAACCGCGCAGCAGCAGCCCTGAGGTCGCAAACCGCAGCAGCAACCTGCGGACTCCCTGCAGCAGCAGCTGAGGTCCAACCGCCAGGCAGCAAGCCCTGCCGGACCTCCCTGCAGCAGCAGCCTGAGTCCAACCCCAGCAGCAGCCTGAGGCCAACCGCAAGCAGCAGCTAGGTTCCGCACAAACTGCGGACCTCCTGCAGCAGCGCCTGTTGTCCTGCACGGCCCTCTGTCACAACAATTTGCTCCTGGCTGGCTGTTAACCCAAAATTATACACCATCTAGTTTTAGTTTGTGTACTGATTTTGAGTGCACATGTACACGCACACACACAATTATAATTGACGCAGAGTGTTACTTCTGAGTGTGGAATCCACACACCACAACGTGACTTGGCCAGGGAAACAGGGGACTTCTGTCCTAGGTCTCAATCATTGGTAGCATTTTTCAATCTACAAGTAACAGTTGTACATTTCCATTGAGTTGGGAGCCATGGAGTAATTACAGAGGAGCTAACATTATTATGCCATTAGTAATGTTCTATACCTCCTATGTAACATTGACTATACTTGTGATATGGTGACACAGAATGTATTAGAGAGTAATAACAATTACTAAAATAATACTAAAGTATCATACTCCTGATAAAGCTCATGCCCTTCTTCTGCTAGACTGGCCCTGTTTCCCTCATTTGAAGGCCAGCTCCAGTATTGGCGAACTTCCTCCAGGCGTGACATCACCCTCTGAGCGGACATCGCCTTGTGTGTCTTTTGATTTTAAGCCTTTGGTGATAAATTCAATTTGTGATGATTTTTTAATGCATGAACAACCATCAATTGTGATACAAAATGAATGCCACAGACATAAACCATCACCTACCCATTGGTGAAGCAAACCACCTTATGTTAATAATAATATAATTTGTTTAAAGGATCATGAATTAAGTCTGATTCCCATTACAAGCGAGTAACCATTCGTAAAGTGTACAGTGTGTACATATGACAACAATAGTAATTAGTTTTCTTGTATCCCTAAGGTTTTATTATGGTTGTCATCACTACCATACCAATGGGCCTTATATAACGTTATAATATATATAATATAATATATATATATATATATAGTAGTATATATATAGAATATATATATATAGATATATATATATCTATATATATATAATATATATAATAACGTTTTATGGGCTAATGGCTTTTATAATAATATATAATAATAATATATATATATTTATTTATCAGTAACGCACGTAACTCCAGCCCAATACTTTACGTGAAATGGTGCAAAGGATTGAGAGAGGGATATAATTAACTACCAGTAGCCAATTAAAAAATTAACAAATTATGGTAAAAAAGTACAAGGTGATCGTTTTATCATAAACCCACCAAACGTTACCCGTTAGGTCATAGCCTACCGTGTTTTTTTTTTTTTTTTTTTTCTGTTGGTTTATTTATTATTTTTTTTTCTTTTTTTTTGTTTGTTTTTTATTTATTTTAATTTATATTCTTATTTTTTATTTTTTTTTTTTTTTTTTTTTTCTTTTTTTTTTTTTTTTTTTTTTGCAGTAATTTTTCTCTACACGTATGCCGTTACAGCTAGCTGAAATTATTTATTTATTGAAATTATTCATGTATGTCATGCTCTCTGAATAACAGGCTAGCCTAGCACAGATCAGCTGACATGCGGTCAGATAGTAAGTTTAAGTTATAACGTAGTATAAAACATAATAACACAACCACTACGACAAGTGAGTTATTTTTCTAACATGAAATTATATATATCATCAAACGCTGTCGCAAATAGTGCACTCACCATTTCGATAAAGTGAACGAAATATGACAACTTCAACCGCAAATGCTTTACTTAGCTTGTTCCACACTCTAACGGGAACTTGAATGCCTCCCTCAGGTCAAACGTAGCAAGTGCTTCGCTTCTTGCCCCTGATTGGTCAAATGTTCAGAGCCGGGAAGAATGCGACACGGAGATTGGCGAAGAATGTTACAGAATGTTGCAGCTTCTCAAACGCGATTGGTGCCATTGTTCAACATTTCCCCGGACGATCCGAAGGCAGGTCGCAGTCTCCTCTGGAGGCGTGGGTTCGAATCCCACTTCTGACAGCAAGAATTTTCAACTGGAACCATTGCCGCAAACACTGTGTTTGGAAAGAAAGGCTTGCAGTTTATATGAGCAAATACATTAGCAGCACCGTTTGTAAGGCTTTACCATGTCAACCTATGTAAAGGTGCCATGTGTTTCAACACGCTACCCCCATCTGCTGCTGCATTCATTGTTTGTAGGCAGTCGTATGTCGTGTCTTCCATCCCCTATTCTCTGCATCGGTAACATCCATGGGAGTTCGGCGCGAGATAGTACCTGTCAGTGCTGTGGACCGGTTCCATGGTGTAATGGTTAGCACTCTGGACTAAGAATCCAGCCATCCGAGTTCAAATCTCGGTGGGACCTGCTTTTGAAGCTCTACCGCATGGAATGCCACTTGTCCTCTGTGGGGTAATGTCCTGTCTTCGTGCATGAGGAAGTTTCCTGCAAACCCCGTTGATGAATACATTCACAATGAATTTTGTTAAACACGCAATCCTATTTAGTTACTCCTTTTCTTGTCAGTGAACGAAACAGCTGTAAGTTTGTCGAAATAGACGCAATTGTTCGCATGTCTTTAAAACCTTTGAGCCTTACAACGCTTAACCTTACTTGAAAACCTGATCTCTGAGAAAGACCTAATTATGTTGCAAAAGCTAAACATGTCTGTCTTGTGGTTCCATGGTGTAATGGTCAGCACTCTGGACTTTGAATCCAGTGATCCGAGTTCAAATCTCGGTGGAACCTGATTTAATGCCAGTGACAGGTAAAAGAGTTAACCGGGGGAGCAAGTTGTTGAGGCTGACGACGATGAAAGTTCTTCCAAGGATTACTAGAAAGAAAGGTTCATATGACAAAATACAGTATCAACTGTTTCTTGTGAGGGTCAAACCTATCCAAGTTACCATGATGTGTTTCCACATACTACCCCTACCTTTTGCTGGAATAATTGTGGATCATTTTCTGTGAATTTTCATGAACACGGCTCTCTGCCGGACATGGTCATCCGTTACTAATCTGCATGAAACAAATCAATGAAAGGTTTGGTCATCAAGATGCCTAGCAGATACCACGGTCGCAGGTCTCCCTGGGGAGGGGTGGTTCGAATCCCACTTCTGACAGCAAGCATTTTCACTGGGAACCATTGCCGCAAAACCTGTGTTTTGGAAAAAGACACATATGAGCAAATACATTAGCAGCACCGTTTGTAAGGCTTTACCATGTTCAACCTATGTATCAAATTTGTACATACATAAATAAACTCTTGAATGTATTCTCACATTCTCATACACATAGACCCTATTCTGACAGAATAACAGAACATGGCGTAACAACATCTTTAAAGGGTCCATTTGCAGGTGCAGCTCTTGCTTACGGCCATACCACCCTGAACACGCAAACTCGACGGATCTCGGAAGCTAAGCAGGGTTGGGCCTGGTTAGTACTTGGATAGGAGACTGCCTAGGAATACCAGGTGCTGTAAGCTTTTTCTTTTCTTAAAAAACAGCAGAGGCTGCTGCTTCTAAACAGAAGTTTCACACCGCTACTCTCCTATCGGTTCGTGGATTCATTGTAAGAATCATTCAAATCGGAGGCTTAAGGGGCTATTTCCAACAATCCTCAGTGTACGCTTAGCCCAGTTATCTACGCTTAGCCCGTCAAGAGACCAAACGAGCATTTCTTCTTCCTGAATGAAGATTTCCTTCTGTTTGCTCAGATTCAGTGGAAATTTTACCCCTGCACCACCGAGACCATCCTTCGAGATCCAAAAAAAGAGGGCTCAAGGAGTCAGGATGGCCGAGCGGTCTAAGGCGTGGCCGTTTTTCCTGTACCCTGATCAAGAGTCCAAACAAGCATTTCTTCTTCCTGAATGAAGAAAGTCCTTCTGTTTGCTCAGATTCTGTTGAAATTCTACCGCTGCACCATTGAGAGCATCCATCCAGATTCAAAAGCAGAGCGCTGAAAGAGTCAGGATGGTCTAAAATGATGTTTGGAAAGAAAGGTCAGCAGATCATATGACAAAATACAGTAGCAGCACTGTTTGTAAGGGTCTACGTTGTCAACCTATCCAAAGTTACCATGATGTGTTTCCACACGCTACTCCTATCGGTTGCTGGATTCATTGTTTGTTTGAGGAGCCCATCCTTTCGACAAATATCCCAGCTCTTAGCATCGACTCGTGGCCCACCCTCTGGGCTGGACCTGAGTTCCAGGCCTGCTCCACTCCCCGCAGCACGGAGTCATGGGTTCGGGTCAGAAGTGTGCTGCGTGCTAAACGTTCCAGCCGACGAATCACAGCTGACACTCTCTTGCTGAGCAACAAATTCCAAACTCTGGACAGTGGGGATCAACTGCTGCTTCCAGGGAAGCGCAAGCTGAGTGAGCGCCCATCTCCTGGCCAGACCCCCACTCCTGACGTGGTGGATGATGGCTCCCCTACCACCACACATCCAGCCTTGGTCCAGCCACGCTCTGCCTCCAACACAGCAGAGGGTCCCCCGCCTCCCAGGTCCGGATTGGTGCTAGTCGAGATCGCCTACCTTCTCCTGTTCATCAGGACTGGCCTAATCCAACAGGCTTGGCTCATCCGTCTACTAAGTGCATGAAACAAATCAATAAAGGTTGGTCATCAAATCGTAGGTACATAAATAAACGTCTTGAATGTATTCTCACATTCTCATACACATAGACCCTAATCCGACAGAAAAACAGAACATGGTGTAACAACGTCTTTAAAAGGTCCATTTGCAGGTGCAGCTCTCGCTTACGGCCATACCACCCTGAGCACGCAGTGCAGAGTGGAGTGTGTGTACGCAGAAGCTGCGAGAGGAGAGGAGATGGACTGAGAGAGATCTGTGAGATGAGAGACGCGGAGAGGAGAGATGAGAGTGTGGGAGTTCAGGTAGCGGCAGCAGCAGCAGCGTGTGTGCTTTGTTTGCTTCATTTCTTTTTTCCATTCATACTATAATGTGGAGTTTTTCTGTGCATTTTTATTTATTATTTTCCCCAGCAGTGTTCTCACTGTCTGGGGAAGCAGTTAGTTTTTCTCTTCATAAACCGGTAATTTAATAGTAATTATAAACATATTGGACGGATATCATGGCAACGGAAACAGCGAGGACTGAAGGATTTGGAGAAAAGGATTACGGACTGACAAAAGATACAAACGGCACTGACACGGACTGCTCGACTATGGCTCTGAACAACGGACTTATTCAAAAGTTGAATGGAAAAGAAAGTGAAAAAGGAAAAGTGAGGGAAACTACTAAAATGGCGGAGAAAAAATACGCTAAGGAGTTGACGGCGTGTGTACAGCTGCAAGGAACGGGCAAGGTAACAACAGCCGAGCTGATGAAAGCGGTGGTCGGGCTGTGTGGAGGATTGCTGGCGTGCAGGGTGATCGGGGAGAGGACGTTTGAGCTGACGATGGCGAGTGCTGGAGGCAAGGAGAGGCTGATGGAGGGGCTGAAAATCGGGGATGTGACGGTGATGGCGAAGGAGCTCTGCGATAATGAGATGGTGGTCTCCTTCCTGAACCTCCCGGCTTACATCTCGGATGAGGAGGTTCTGGAAAAACTTCAGATCTGGGGAGTTTCAGCCGTCTCTAACATCAGACGCAGGATGTGGCCGGGGACCAACATTGCGGATGGGACACGCTTCCTTAAAGTAAGATTTAATAAACAGGTTCAATCTCTTCCATATTCGACCAAATTCACTACACATAACGGGGCAGAATACTTTAGAGTCATACATGACAAGCAAATTAAAGTGTGTAAATTATGCATTCAACCCGGCCACATCCTAAGAGACTGTCCCGAGTTCAACTGTCATAAGTGTGGGGCTCAGGGGCATTATGCCAGGGAGTGCGGTCTGAAAGCAGTGGAAAAGTGCAAATTGTGCTATAAAAAAATTAAAGAGTGTGTTTGCAATGACATCAGTGAGCAGAGCGACAGAGACTCTGAGAGAGAAAACGGAGCTGTAGCGGAGACAGTAGTCTATGTGGGAATGGAGAAGGCTGTGGCTGAGGCTCCGTGCGGTGAGAGAGTAACTGCACAGGTGGGGGTGGGTGAGCCACCTACCGAAGCAGCGGCGGCTCCGAGCGGAGCAGGCAATGTCTGTAAAATCAGCATAAGAGCAGCGAAGGGCAGCGGAGGTGAGTCTTCTGAACAAGAGGACGTGCTTTCCGCGAGCCCTGAGCTCATACAGACACAAAGACCAGCGGACGTATCGGGCGCTGTCTGCACTGTGCAGGAGGCTCTCTCCCAGATGTCATCCCTTCCGGATAGTGACATGCTGGTGGAGGAGTCTCAGCTGCAGTCTTTCCAGCTAGAGCCCTCTGAGGTGAGGCTTGCGCAGGCAAAAACCCCCCAGAGTGGCGGAGGGGGAAAAGGAACAGATGGTCGGCTTTTTCCCGGCATTGACAATGACGATTCAGGTAGCAATACAACTGATATGGATACAGAATTCACAAATGTGAGAAAAAGAAAAGAGACAAAGAAGAGTAAACAAAAATTAAGAAGAGGAAAAATACAAAAGAAATAAAATCATAATAATGCAGACACTCACACTCACTTTTTTCATTCTTTCAATGCTTTCACTCATTTCTCTAAATGTCAACGGACTCCGTAGTGAGATGAAAATCAAAGCCGTCCTGGGCTCCTGTAAAGCGGATATTGTGTGCATGCAAGAGACTTGGTGGGAGGAAAGAATTGTGAATTTTGTCTCCAAAGAGTGGAGTGGTTCTGTGATCTCCAGTCTGGGTACGGCTAGATCTTGTGGGGTAGCAATACTCTGCAAAGAAAATACAGAAAATATTGTAGAGGTAATATATAAAGATAAGGAGGGTAGAATATTGATTATAGATATCTCCTTAAATAATAGTAAAAAGTACAGAGTTATTAATATATATGCTCCAAATAATGAGAACCAGAGAAAGGTTTTTTTTGCGAGTTTGGAAAAGTGGATGTGTAATGATGTGATTGTTGTGGGTGATTTTAATGTGATGCTGACTAAAACTGATGTGTCGGTAAATAATGTATATAAAAATGACTGTAGTAGAACAAAATTGATAGATATAATGAATGACTATAATGTCATTGATATATGGAGGATTTTTAACCCGGGTGTGAGGGGTTTTTCGAGAAGACAGGCAGTAGACGGTACTCTAAAACAATCAAGAGTCGACTACTGCCTGATTTCTTCTGGAATAGTTAGAGATATAACGAATATATCATATGTTTTTAATAATTGGAGTGACCATGCGTCGCTCCACGTTAAATTGGGGGAGGCAAATGGTGTCAGAGGGGGAGGCTTGTGGTGCCTCAATGCCAGTCTTTTAAAAGATGAGGTCTTTAACAAAAAAATTAGGAATTTATTATTAAACATAACAGAAGAATTAGACGCAAATGATAATTATATACAGGGCTGGAACAATATAAAGGGAAGAATTAAGAAAGCCTGTATAAATTATAGTAAACAAAAAAGATGGTTGGAACAAGCAGAGGAGCGCTCTTTAAGAGATCTCCTGTCCTTTGAAGTACAGATGATAGAGGATGACCCAAACAGGAAGAGTGGGAATTATGAGCTATATAAAGCTAAACTAAAAGAAATAGAAATTAAAAGGTGCAAAGGGGCGGCTGTAAGGTGCAGGGTTAAAAACATAATGGAGGGCGAGAAATGTACGGCTTTCTTTTTAGGGCTGGAAAAAAAGAAACAAAATAATACAACTATTAAATTTCTTACAAATAAAAAAGGGGAAAAAATAACAGAGCATGAGGAAATCCTGAATACAGTTCAGGATTTCTACAAAAACTTATTTCAAAAACAGGTGTGTGATAGAGCACAGTCGGCGCTGTTGCTGGAAGGAATTGATAAACAAATCTCTCAGGAAGACAGATACATATGTGAGAAACCAATTAGCAGGGATGAGGTGGAGAGGGCTATAGAGGGTCTGAACAGAGGTAAGAGTCCGGGAAGTGACGGCATCTCGGCTGAATTCTTTATTCACTTTAAGCACCTGGTGGCACCTTTATTACATAATTTATACAATAGAATGCAGGTCAATCAGGAGACTCCGGATTTTTTTTCACAGGGTATCATCACACTTATTTTTAAAAACAAGGGGGACAGAGACAAAGTGGGGAATTATAGACCAATAACTTTATTAAATACTGATTACAAAATACTCTCAAAAATAATTGCAAATAGGATCAAGGAGGTGGTGGGGTCAATCATTAGTAATTCACAAGCATACAGCATACCAGGCAGAGATATAGCGGACACAATAGGGACAGTCAGAGACATAGTAGAAATAATGAACTCACAAGGTGGCATCTTAGTGGGCATAGACATGGAGAAGGCTTTTGATAGGGTGGATCATAAGTTTTTGTGGGACACATTGAGTAGGTTTGGTTTTGGGGATAATATCATTGGATGGATCAAGTTATTATATGGAAAGGGCACGAGTAGAGTTAAATGTAATGGGTCACTAACAGGGGAGTTTCCACTGGAGAGGTCGGTGAGGCAGGGGTGTCCGATGTCCTCCCTATTATACAGTATTGTCGTGGAGCCTCTGGCCATCCAAATTAAGAGAGATGCTAGGGTCAAAGGAGTTTACACACCTGCAGGACAGGAAGTCAAAATGGTGCAGTACGCGGACGACCTGAGTATTGTGGCGGCCGATGGCAACAGCGTCGACTGTGTTCTAGAAGGCCTCAAAAAATATGAAGAAGCCGCAGGGGCAAAAGTCAACAAAAATAAATCAGAAATCATGTTTTGCGGGAAGCAGAGCATGGTTATAAACAGGTGGGGATTCAGGGAGGTAACAGGAGAGAAAAAAGTTCTGGGTGTGTATATTGGAAAGGATAGGAATAGAGCCAGAGATAGGACGTGGAATGAGATTATACAGAAGGTGAAAAATAAACTTAATCTGTGGAGAACGAGGGGACTGAATTTGAGGGGAAAGGTAGTAGTATCTAATGCTCTAATACTGTCAAAAATCAACCATGTTTTGGGAAACTGTGAGTTGCCGATTTGGGCACTAAATTCGCTGAACAGCGCTATCTCCTCCTTTCTGTGGAGGAGTAAGGGAAACTCGATTGCTCACAGAGTGTTAATTGCTAAGAAAAGGGAGGGGGGCTTAGGTTTGATTGACATAAGTGCCAAAAGAGATGCACTAAGGCTAAAATTAATTAGCAGATTTTTGGATTCGACCCGGCAGTCCCCCTGGAAAGACTCACTGGCGGGCCACCTGTCTGAGTATGGTGAGAGGAGCGTGTACAACCTGTGTGTCTCCTCTCCCAGAAAAGACTATGGTGGTCTGCCGGGATTCTACCAGGAGGTACTAGAGGCATGGGGCAAGATTCTGCCCCACCTCAGGCCAGAGTGCAGTAAAAAAGGACATGTGATGCAGCTACCTTTTCTCTCAAACCCAGCTTTTTCATGGGGAGGGAGGTGTCTGGTGAGTGGGTGTCTGAAGGCTGCTGGCCTCACTAAGGTGGGGCAGGTGGTTGGAAGCACCGGGGATTTTGACATTTTTAAAGTATGCACAGAAATGAAAAACAAAAACATATTATATAGGAGAAATAAGGTGGCTGAGTTGGGACACAGGTTCCAGCAGAGTTTGTCGCCCGAGTGGCGAGGCCTCCTTAGGGGTAACAGTGGTGGGGTGCAGGGTGATGCCTTGGGGTTCCTTCTGTGCCTGAAAAACCAACCTATCAATATAATTTCCGTTAAAACCCGAGACTGGTACATTATTTTGGTAGCAAAAATCTTACAAACACCAGCATCTGTAAAACATTGGGAGAAACTGTTTCCCACTCGGCCAATTCACACTATCTGGCAAAACATAGACATCCCATTTACAACGTCCAATTCATTTCATTTAGATTTCAAAATCAGGCACAGGAGGATCTTCACGAGTATCGTCCTGCACCAAATTGCAAAACATTTGTACAGCAGAACATGCTCGGTGTGTGGCGAAGTGGAGGAGGACCTGGAACATCTTTTCCTCCACTGCAGCGCCCACACCGGGCTGTGGGAGGAGGTCCAAGGGCTTTTGAGGTCACACTGCAACTTTATAACGCTCACTGGAGAGCAATGGCAGTGGGCCCGGCTGTTTGGACTTAACAAACACAATACAGACTGTGTAGACAATTAAAACTTGCATTAATGATGGTCCTCGCCTTTGCGAGGCAAGCAGTTATGGATAAGCAGCGGAACTGAGCATTGTATGACCAAAGTTTATCGGAAACAGGTTCAGAATTACTGTCACCGAACAGGACCTCAAGGACAGCCTGAGGCTAGTTGCAGTAGCGACAGACAAGAAGAATTGGACTGAATGAGGGTGCTCTGATTAAGGACATTCTTGTTCAAGGAGTATGAGGGAGGGAGAGCGCGTGTTGGACTTTGGGTTTTGGAAAAGTGTGAAAATTATTTTTCACAAAAATGGTTTCATTGGAAAGCATGTTGTCATTGGCCGGAATGAGGGTGCTCTGATTAAGGACATTCCTTGTTCAAGGAGTATGAGGAGGCGAGAGCGCGTGTTGGACTTTGGGTTTTGAAAAGTGTGAAAATTATTTTCAGAAAAATTGTTTCATTGGAAAGCATGTTGTCATTGCTGTATAGTTTGTCTGATTTTATTTGTTTTGTTTATTTCATTTAATTTAATTAATTTATCTAAGTTGGATCTTTGATCTAGTTCATTTAGTTTATTTCATTTGTTTATTTTAATTGGTTATTTGTTTATTTATTT
>NW_023339807.1:2715216-2715412 GCF_004916995.1 Morone saxatilis
AAACCGGAGGGGTCACTACTATGTTAAAAGATTGAGGGGTACAAAACAGAGTCATGCAAACTGCATGATCTCATTTTCTGTCTGTCGGAGCACCTTATTCATGTTTTGTTATGGTGACACATTGAAAAATTCTGTAAATAAGAGAAATAAGATAACATGTCAAACTGTATTTTTGATAATAAAAGATAAAAAAAAA
>NW_023339807.1:2715437-2719302 GCF_004916995.1 Morone saxatilis
AAAAAAAAAAAACACGCCCGATCTCGTCCGAATTTTCGGAAGCTGAGCAGCGGTCGCGGCCTGCGTTAGTACTTATGGGAAACCCTCGCTGGAATTACCAGGTGCTGGCAAGCTTCTTTCAGTGTTCTCTGAGCATACAGGCAGGAGGCTGGCTGCTTCTTCATTACACAGAACGTTGTTCAGATATTTTTTCCTTTTCAAGACAGTGCGATTCATTTTGATGTACTATTGCTTGTTATTGTTTTTGTTGGTTGTTGTTATCACTTGTCCACTGCAGGATAATTTCTAACTTTTTCATTCATCAGGACATGGTTTGGGAATTTTTTTCCTTTGCACAACCCTGTTAATGAATTTGATTTTGGACCTTGATTTTCGGGAGAGTTCAAGTCAGTAAGCAAATCAATACAGAACTAAGTTTTGCGTTTTCATGCAAATCGTAGGCGTACATTAAATAACTCTTGAATGGGACTTTAATCCGGACAGAAAAACGAACATGGTGTTAAAATAACAACGTCTTTAAAACGCGTACCATGTTGCAGGGGGTTGCCAGTTCTCGGCTTACGGGGCCATACCACCCTGAACAAGCAGGTGACAGGACGTGAGTGTGTGTACGCAAAGCGCCGGAGAGAGAGGAGAGAGAGAGAGAGAGAGAAACAAGAAAAGAGAGAGGAGTGTGTGGGAGTTCAGAGCGGCACACCGCGTGGTTGCTTTTGTTTGTTTAGTTTTTTTTTTTCCGATTCACACTATATGGTTGAGTTTTTCTCGGCTGCCACTTTTTATTTATTATTTTCCCCCAGCCAGTGTTCTCACTGTTGGGGAAGCAGTTAGTTTTTCTTCTTCATAAAACCGGTAATTAATAGTAATATAAACATATTGGGACGATATCATGGCAAAAACAGCGAGACTGGAAGGATTTTGGAGAAAAAGGATTACGCGGACTGGACAAAAGATACAACGGCCACTGACACGCGGACTGGCTTTTCGACTATGGCTCTGAACAACGGACTTATTCAAAAGTTGAATTGGAAAAGAAAGTGAAAAAGGAAAAGTGAGGCGAAGCTACTAAAGATGGCCGGAGAAAAAATACGGGCTAATTCGGAGTTGACGGCGTGTACATGCTGCAAGAACGGCAAATCGTCTGGCTTAAAAAGATGTTCTCCAAACAACAGCCGAGCTGATCGCGACAACGCGCGCCGCGCATTTCCGTTCTCGTCCCTTTCCTGTTATGCTTTCCCTCCGTCCATGGGCGAGGGAGGACACAGAGCGATGAGTTCACGATCGCGATCGGCATGACTCCTCGTTGTGTGGCGCAGGATTGCGCGGCTGGTGCAGTGATCGATGCCGACCAGACCCCGCCCTTCCGGCTGCTGAAAAACCGCGCGACGGTACGTCGTCTTGTGAACTAAGCTAGGCCAGCCGGATGAGCGGTAAGATAGCTAGGAAGGGCAGAGAGAGTAGCAAGAGAGGCTGAACATTAGAACGGGAGGGGCTGAAGCAGAGAAGAAGATCGCAGACGCGAGGGTTTGACGCCACTAGGACAAGCATAGCGGACAGCAAAGGAGACAAGGGACATACTGACGGCCCAGAGATAATGAGATAGGTGGGCCATTGCTGCGTCTCGTACCTTCGACTGAACTCTCCCGGCTGTACATCTCGGGATGGGAGGACGGTTCTGCGAGGAAAACTGCGCACGGACATGCTTCATCTGGGGAGTTTCAGCCGTCTCTGCTAAAGGTACATGTCTCCAAGAACGAGCAAAATCACAGGATTAGTGGCCCCGATTGGGATCTTTAAACCCATTGCGGATGGGACCACGCTTCCTATAACTTAGTAACATGATCTTAATAAACAGGTTCAATCTTTCTTCCATATTAACTTCGTGGACCAATGATTCTACTCTACAACTTGCCAATAACGGATTTTGGCTACACAACGCAATGTTTATAATAAATCATCTAGCATCTATCACTTAGTCCAGGGGTTCCCATCGTGGGGGTCAAGACCCCCACTAGGGGTCACCAAGGCTTCACAAGGGCTCGCAAGGCTACCTTGAATTCAAGGGGTGAAAGGAAACTTTAAAGATAAACACAGTAGGCCTATATCTCAGCATTTGTTCCTTTCTTTGAAGAAAACTAAATGCAATTGTTATTTTTAACATTTAGATTAAGACCTGAACAAAAGCTATATTCACAGAGCCTTCTGATAAACAGCCTCATGCTAATAGGACAATGGCCAAGCGTCAGGGTTAAGAAAACACTGAATCTGTCTATTCATTTGTATGATTGTTAAAAATAAAGAAAATACACAATTTAGATAGAGAATTGTATAAAAAGTTTGTAAAAATATCAGGAAAACGAAAACTCAATGTAATAATCTGTTAGAACTCCAAATATCTTGTTTTAAACAAACTTCCTGCAGTCATTGTCCTTCAGCTCATGACTCTATCTATCTTTACCTGCCGCCCTGAGGGCCAACTGCATGAACAGTGTCTGCACCGTGGAGCTCGATGGCAGGACTGTCACCAGAGTCATCTCCACTAACTGCTCTGAAGGCTCCGAGCTGACCAACCACTGGAGAGTGACCGACAACAGCGCTGGCGGGGAGGGTCTCATGTCGGTCCTCTGTAAGTTTAGCAGAAAGTCAGCAAGGTACGCAGTGACTCCCAGACAGAGGAAGAGGAAGGATACAGAGGAAGAGAGCAGCAGCAGCAGCAGCCGGTCTCCACCAGAGAAATGCTTGAGACTGGGATGGTCTTTTGCTCTGCTGCAGCTTTTGGTTCCTTGTGGATCTGGCAGGCTGGATTATTTTGACCCTTGAGAGCTGGTCTTTGCTCCATGCTGGGCTATACCAAGTGTGAAAGCCCCTTGAAAAACCAGAGGTCTGGACTCGAGACATAAATTTAATGACTTTAGATCTGACTTGACAAAATGAAGAAAGCACCAGTGACTCATGACTTAAGCCTTGACTGGAAAATACTTGAAACCTTCCACCAAGTTCAAAGATAAAAAAGTGTGGCACAAATCAATTAATTTACTTCACTGAATGAATGTACTGTCAACACCATTCATTCCCAGCAAGACAACACCTATGTCCCCAGATCCATGTTGTTTGAACCAATAGGACACCATCCAATTAGTTTGCAGGAGAGAACCACGAAAAACTAACGTTACGTTCCTGAGCGACAGTAGGAAGAAATGATACCAAATTTGGTTTAGTTCCTTCTGTTGTTATAATTACATTTGGTGACGAGTGCATTGTGACTTGTTAAACTCAGAGTTTGGGATTTAGCACTTGAGTGCAAAGACTTGAAACTTACTTGTGACTTTCAAAACAATGACTTGGCCCCACCTCTGGTAAATACTACAGTATGGAGCCATAATGACATATATATATTGATTTAATGTTACTATTAATGTCACCAGCCAGTCAAAACATGTGACAGTTAGCTGTAATGCAATCCAGTAACCAGGCAACATCAAAGATAAAATCAAAGGTAACAAAGCCATTGACAGTAATCACATTAAGCTAGAATATGTTTGGTTCTAGGTAAATGTATCTGTTTAAAGGGATGTAATGTAGGACACATTCTCTAACTGTCAACTCTTTAGATTTCCACATTTTAAGACTTTTTTTTTTACATCTTATCTTCAAAAACACAAAAGGGCAAGGACTTAAACACTCTTGGCTCAAGAGCGCCATCAAGTGGAGTTAAGGATACACTGAGAAACAGGTCACTCAAATCCGCCAAAGCCCATTTGTGGTTTGTCATTTTTAGTCCGTCCATAAAGATGTTCTACATCAATATATGAATGATGTATGTTTTTATGTGTTTATTATTAATGAATTGAATTTAATATAAGATGAG
>NW_023339807.1:2719437-2719990 GCF_004916995.1 Morone saxatilis
CGCTCGGCCATCCTGACTGATTGTCGTGATGCGTTCGTAGACTGATAGAGAGTGGGAAAGGCCACTACTATTCCATTGTTTTGATAGATGATTTTAAAGTAAGTAGGCTAAATGACGAATAAAAGATAGATAAATAAATAAATACAGGAATAACAAAGCGCAAAGGTTAAGCATGAATATAATAAATAGATATATTTTACATAACAGGAACATACAATAACAAAAAGACAAATAGAAAAAAACAGAAAACCTATGTTGAAATTTAAAAAAAGCAATGCTGTTTGCATTTGGAAACAGCATGGAGCATTTTAGGAATTGGTTTGTGTTTTCAAAATGATGTTCTTGATTCTTTTTTGTGTTCAACCAACCTGATACATGATCATAAGATGATCTGGTTCTGTTGATCACTGTAAAACACAACACTGTCCATCCAGGTTGCTTCATTTTGACATTTTACACCTTGTAGGGGCAGGCAATAGCAAAACAAATTACAAAAATAATTGTTTAATTAATCCGTACAATACACTCTAATAAATAGTTTGTATTAACTATA
>NW_023339807.1:2720015-2739366 GCF_004916995.1 Morone saxatilis
GTAACTATACAAATGTTATAATGTAGAAGGAGTGGACATGATTCTGGGTAATGATTTGGCTGGTGGGGAGGTGTTGTTGTAAACAACACAGTTGGCTCTAGGTCTGTTAACCAAGGTGATCAGTTATCTCAGATGCCAAAAGTGTTTCCTGCTTGTGTTGTAACTCGTGCTCAGTCACGTATAAAGGTGTGAGGATGTGGTAGACCTTTGCAGAAATGTTTATTGCTCCATGTGAAGAAACTGTCAATGATGGGCTGTCTAATGCGTCCCTCTGCCGTTTTTCTTTATTCCCTGTAGCTGAGACTTTTGGGGTTACAGGTGTCCAGTCCTGTCACCTTGTCTGAGTCTGAGACTCGAGGTAGAAGTTCGGCAGTCACTTGTAACATACACCACATTTATTGACAAGCTTTAATGTTCCCAACACATATGTTCGTGTAATTTGTTCTGCGGTTTTGGACTGGGAAGCTGTTGCTTGTTTTTAATGAATCTGCTTGATTGGGTAATTTATCCAATTAATTGTTAGTCAATAAGTCTTAAAATCTCTTTTTTTGTTTCACTAAGAACCCAGGATATTCACTTTATAGTCAGTTATATAACAATAGCAGCATTCCTCTCATCTGGGAGCCTGGAACTAGAAATAGTATAATGCGAGAAAAGCGTGGGTTATTCAACAATTTTTCTATGCCTACTTTATTTACAACTGCTTAGTTTATTTCGGACTCTATATATGAAAATGGCTTGCCAACTTAGCTTCTTTATCGTTGAACCCTCTGATAGAGGGATCTTATTCATTGACTTGGACTTATCTTTTCATGCTGGCTAATAAAATCGACATTATTGTTAGTTAATATACTTGGTGATCAATATTATTTTAGTTTATTTATTAAATTATTTGAAATTTATTGATACAACATATACATCATAGTGTAGTGACAAACATATCCAGTTCAAAAAAATCACTTGCTTAAGATAGTGGATGTCGAACTCTACGCCTTCAGAGGATGACTGCGACCTGATAACGCATCTGCTTCTTGTAGAGTCCCTCTGTCCTGTACTGCCACCATGTGGGCACACAATGAAAATGTTTCCAAAATGAAAAACAGAATGGAAGCATCTTTGGCCCTGATTAGTGCTCCTAATGCCCCATAAGATGCAGATACAGTTACTTAAGTAATTAAGATCGATCCATAAAGCGATAATAGACACAGTAGTGCCAGTGGTTGTAGCTTTAGTGGTGGATGTCTTCATGTTTAATCATAGTATCAGAGAATCAGTAGGTACATATGTTAATGTTAAGTGTTTGTGTGTGAACTAACATACACAATAACATAAAGTCACAGTGACCAGATCATGTGTTAATGGTGAGCAACAGGAAGGCATTAAACATGATGAGAGCATGGATTACATTTGTGATTCGCACCCTCGTTCTACAGATCAAATGCTGTCACAGAGAAGATCCACAGTAAAGACAATGTCTGACAATCTGTCCGTTCCCCGAGTGGAAACGGGTCGGTCTCTGTGTGAGTCTGTGTGAGTGAACACCTCCACTGCTGATCATTGGGACTTTATAACCGTTGAGACAGTTAGCCTATAGATATGTGCTGTTCTTTGTGATCTTATTTTTCAATCTCTACATTTGTCTTTTTTTTAACATTACAATGAGACTTATTTAACACTTTTAAATACGTCTCATTTGACTCCAGCATGAATGAATGAATGAATAAATAAATAAATAAAGCATACATAATAATAATAAAGTATAAAGCAGTCCGTCAGGGAATAACTTCTTTATACTGCTGAGATTGACTATTGCTTACACCATTATAATATCGCTGATAATAGCCCTTCTGCAGACAGCGGGAGTCTTTTTCAAACTACACATAATTCTTATGTTGCTTTTTGCCACATTTAAATAACAACAACAACAACAACATGAGACCACTTTTAACACAAGAAACCGTTGTTGTTGTTTTTTTACACCTTTTATTCTATACGATCGCCCAATCTCTGTGGCACCTGAGCTTCCACCACGTCATCAATTTACATATATATGTGTGTACATATATGTTTATACACTGTATATACAATGTATATATAGCGTGTGACTATAATATATACATATATAATGCGTGACGTGTGGTCACGATCCAAGCAAACAGAGCTCAGCATTCTAAATGTGACGTCAGGGTTTAACCCCGCTGTCCTTTGATCTGAGATCAGAGCCGAACTGACGCGTCAACTTCTCTATGACGTCACTTCTAAAGTATTCAGGTGGATAGGATACCAAAGGAGAGTTTCAAAGGTGAGTACCAAGTCCACTAAATATTATTGGAACCATTAAACCTTTCGACATGCATGGTGACAAAGAATCAAAAGGAAACCACAAGATAAAAGAATTTCTGTGTGGTAAAACAAAACTTTACCAGATAACTAAGTTTCTCGGAGAGGGGACTTACGGAAAAGTGGCCCAGTGCATAAATGTGAGCACTCAGGAGAAGATCGCTGTGAAGATTGTGCGGAAGGACATGCCCTGGGCCGCTAAAAAGGAGTTGGCCATGCTTGGACAACTCACAGGGCTTCAACAAAACAAAAATAACTTGGTTAGGTTTGTTGAGCATTTTACAGATGAGGGACATGTTTGTCTGGCATTTGAAATGCTGGACATGAGCCTTTATGACATGATGAAGGAGAGTTCTTTTGAGCCACTGCAGTTGTCTGAGATCAGAGTAATCACACAACAGATACTGGTGGCTCTGAACAGCCTCAAGAGCATAGGTCTGGCACATGCAGACATCAAGCCAGACAATATAATGCTGGTTAATCATAAGTTGCAACCCTTCAAGGTAAAACTTATTGATTTCGGTCAGGCATTTCTGGTTTCCAGAAAGCCACGCAACATCCTCATTCAAGGTCTTGGTTACAGGGCCCCAGAGGTTATTTTGGGCCTCCCACTGAGTGAGGCCATCGATA
The DNA here is from genome assembly GCF_004916995.1 of Morone saxatilis. Taxonomy (NCBI): domain Eukaryota; kingdom Metazoa; phylum Chordata; class Actinopteri; family Moronidae; genus Morone; species Morone saxatilis. The sequence continues at coordinate 2,722,986 of NW_023339807.1, forward strand.
TGTGGGGGCTTGGCTGCCTTTTGGCTTTCCTGTACCTGGGCAAGCACCTGTACCCAACAAGGTGTGAGTATGAGGTCATGAAAGTCATTGTGAAAATGCAGGGTCAGCCTGGCAATCACCTGCTAAAAGCTGCAAGTCGTGCTAAGGACTTTTTCAAAAAGGAAATGAAAGACTCCCATACTACTACATGGCGGCTGAATACACCAATCGAATACAAGCTCGCAACATTCTGCGACACCAAAACATCTAAAGGTGTTTTTGAAAAGTTAACCAGTCTCGATGACTTGGTAAAGATCTACCCAGAAGGCAAGGATGGCCCTGAGTATCAGGACACACTTGCCTTCATAAGCCTCCTCAAAGGCATGCTACAAGTGGATGCTGAAAGAAGAATCACCCCCAGCCAAGCTTTAGGGCACAGATTTATCACAATGACACACTTTAATGCTAACACCATCGACAACAGTTATGTGACATCAGCCAATCTGACCTTAAAAAACTGCCAGCTGGAGCAGCCATCAGTCAGTTTTGAGCGCTTTGTAACGTCCAGCGAAGTTACTAGGATCAGCGAGGACACACTGTCAAGCGACGATGAAGAAACCAGTATTGGATCACCAGCCACAGATGAAAAGCCCGTTACTATGGCCGATAAGAAACCACCTGCTTGTGTTAATCAAAATTTAAATGTGATCAACACTAGCAGTGATGACGGAACTGCATGCTTTGTTGAAGTCAAATGCAGGAAGAAGTGGTTCAAGAGGATCGGCAGATTCTTCTCCAAAATGTTCAAGCGTATAAGCTGCTCCAGTGTAGATGAAATATCATAGGCAACACGGTGTGTATCACTGTCACCACACAGCAAGGAGGATCTGTCCTCAAACCTGCTTTTTGGTGTCGTGTTTACACGCTCTCTCCGTGTCTGCGTGGGTTTTCCCCGGGCGCTCCGGTTTCCTCCCACAGTCCAAAAACATGCAGCTTAGCTTAACTACTATACAGTTAGTTCTTCTCCAGGATGATCAAGTGTATAAACATCTCCAGTGCAGATTTTAAAGACTGAAAGTCTGGAAAATTTGGAACACAGATCTTCCGCATGGCATTTGGATCTGTGTTCCAAATTTTTGGTGTCGTGTTTACATGTTCTCTCTGTGTCTTCATGGGTTTTCCCCGGGCGCTCCGGTTTCCTCCCACAGTCCAAAAACATGCATATTAACTAGAGCTGAGCTGACTGAAAGAAGAATCCAGTACAGATAATGTATGGATATCACACAAGTAGATGTTGTCCTTGAAGTACAGAAGTACAGCAACTTCAATGATTCAGTCTTATTTCATTGCCATTTACATTGTTGTAGAATTACATTTATATATAGTTCCTTTTGTACTACCTTTAAAATAAATAAATAAAATTTAAAAAATTGTAATTTGTATACAGCCATTACTCTTAAGCCCGAACCTGTAAATATTTTTCTAATAAATATAGCATAATTTGAAACAAGTATTAATTTATAAAACTCTCAGGGTATAGTGAAAGTTTCAATAAATATGACAAAAAGTTATTTTTATAAAAGTTACCTACTGCAGCTTTAAATATCAGTTAAGGGAAGACTTCAGGTCATTTTTGGAACCTTTTTTCCTTTCAAATCCCTGTTAGTTTAAATCCTTATAGAAAGTAAAAAGTCCAACTCAAACACATGCAAACAAAAAGTTTGGCTTGCCAGCTAAAAGCTCTGGTTTGTTGACCCCCCGTCGGTTTTATTTTCATGTGAGCGTGGCAAATCCCCGGGCTCTTGTCCTGTCTCACACTGGGACACACAGAAAGAGACAGGAAGTTTTTACCTAGGACAATTTATCCAATGAACATGAAGAGGTGATGGGATTAAATATTTTCAGACAATCCTGTTTTAGAGTAATAATCTAATACAGCTGCATGTCAACTAGGAATGCTTACAAGTAGCTCAACGTTAAGTTCAGCACCGTGGGGCGCCCGCCTAATATGGAACAAGAAAAGCCGCTCTACTTTTCTGTAACTGGGGTTTTGCATGGAGATTCCAAAACACAAACAACAGGAATTTGTTCATATCACCATGCTGCTTTTGTTCCTGCTGAGCCCCTGTGTGCATTCTTGGAGTGGGATCAATAGATTGAGTGTAATTCTTGTGCCTGTCAGCAAGAAAAATTTAATTTGTCAGCTGTCTTGGCACTGTGTCAGGAAATGTTTGACTGTGTGACCCCGGGGCCCAGTAGGAGTGTGATATGAAGGGAGGGTATATAAATGTCCAGGCAACACCGCGGGACCACAGTCTGCCTGCCTGAGAAGACTGTCACACACACCTCCAGCAGAGAAAAGGTAAGACCAAGGGCCATCCACTGGGTGTGATAAACTATACTGTAAGCTGATGAGTTGAATTTCAGGGTTTTAAAAACGTATTTTAGCCTGAATATCCTTAATTTTGACTATTGTAAACAAAACATTTAAACTAGACTAGTCTACATTATATGCTTTCTGTGTGGGAATGAAGTCAATTAATAGATCAGTCGATCAACAGAAAAATAATTGGCAGCCATTCTAATAGTCGATTAATTGTTCAGGTTTGAAGGAAAAATTGTGAAAAAATTCCAAAACAATTTCTAGTTCCAGGCTCCCAGATGAGAGGAATTGATACTATTGTTATATATGACTATAAAGTGAATATCTGGGTTTTAGTGAAACAAAATAAGAGATTTTAAGACTTCATCCTGGACATATTATTGACTAACGATTAATTGGATAAATAATCAGCAGATTAATTAAAAAACAAGAACAGTTCCAGTCCAAAACGAAACAAATGTACAGAACATATGTTTGAACATTGTCAATAAATGTGTTTGTTTACAAGTGAGTAGTATGTATATTAACCAGGTTTACTGTGTGTGTCATATCTAATCATAAAGGGTACAATCACAGTGAAATCAGATATACTGTGATGCAGTGATGACCTTTATACAGACATCAGTGACTCAGTTTCTGACCCTCCCAACAGATGGATCTTGCACTTCTGTCCTCCATCCTGCTGGTCATTTCTACTGTCCATGCTTTCCAGTATTCAGAGTTGGTGCAGTACATTGACAGCCATCAAGAAGAATATGTGGAGGTACAAAATCTTCTTCTTCTTCCTTTAGCATTATACATTTGTATAGTTAATACAAAATATTTATTAGAGTGTATTGTACGGATAAATTAAACAATATAAACAAGTGAACTTATGGAACCGAGATAAAACGAGGTTGACAGTGCTTTCATTTTCAATATAAAAGCTTTTCTGTCATTGTTTTAAATAAATAAATAATAATTAAATAAAGGTGTAAAATATCAAAATGAAGCAACCTGGATGGACAGTGTTGTGTTTTACAGTGATAAACAGAACCAGATCATCTTATGATCATAAATCAGGTTGGTTGAACACAAAAAAGAATCAAGAACATGCTTACACATCATAAACATCATTTTGAAAACACAAACCAATTCCTAAAATGCTCCATGCAACAGTCTTCAGTGTTAGTAAGCATGGTTCATATCTCCAACCGCTCAGCAAAAAACATAGTACCTTTTTAAAGGTCTAGTGTGTAACATTTAGGAGGATCTATTGTCAGAAATGGAATATAATATTCATAGGATGTTTTTATTTAGTGTATAATCACATGACAATAAGAATCATTGTGTTTTCGTTACCTTAGAATGAGCTGTTTTTATCTACAGGGGAGCAAGGTCCTCTTCTATGGAGTCCGCCATGTTAAACCATCACGTTTCTACAGTAGCCCAGAATGGACAAACCAAACACTGGCTGTATATACTGCCTTTCACGTTTTTTCACAAGTTTTGCAGCCACCATAGTTTCTCCTGCATATTCCTTTGCAGTTCTCATTCTCAGGTCATCAAATATCAATGTGAGCAGTATTCAGTTGGTTGCAATCTGCTACTTCCCCGCTAGATGTCACTAAATCCTACACACTGCTCCTTCAATCAAACAGCTATAGTATAACAAGCAACTTTTTATGAAGAGCATACAGCTTGCTTCTTGTATTTTCTCTACCCTAGATCAGTGTTTCCCAAACCTTTTCATGTCAAAGACGTCCTCATTAGATGCACATTAGACTCTGGACCCCCTAATTTAAGAAGATTTTGTCTGAAAGAAACACCCCCTGAGTAATTATTATTGTTTTATGTTTGAAAGGAATAAAGGCTTCATAGTCAAGCATTGATCAAACTTGTATCACTATAAATTACTATCAATAAACAATCAATTACAATCAATAAAACACTATTTCTTCTCAATAAAGACGATAAAATTTAAAACAGTGTATTCCTCCTTTATCCCCCTACAACCCATTCAACGACCCCTTTTGGTCCAGGGACCCCAGTTTTACAATATGACAGAAGCATTAGATTAAACTCAATGCTGATGTTTTGAACGTTGTGTGTGTGTGTGTGTGTGTGTGTGTGTGACTATTAGGCTCTGCGGGATTGGGTTGCAATCGAGAGCGACTCCAGCAACGTCTTGAAGAGACCAGACCTACACCGCATGATGGAGATGGCGGCTCAGAAGCTGAGGCTGATGGGAGGGACTGTAGAGCTGGTGGACATCGGAGAACAAGAAGTCAGTGAGCCGGCACCTCCCCACCTTTCATAAACGCCGCAATACAGCAATATCAGAGCTTTGTACATAATCATCACCCTAATTGGTCAGTAAATATTCTGTATTTCATACAGAGCTTTTCTCGTCAGGAAAGGAAAATGAGCTGCTAACTTCAAAAAGGCGGCAGAGCGGTCAGGACTAAATCTACCTCCTCATTACAGACTGAGACACATCAAAGCAGCTTCCCAAACTCATTAGACATATAGTGTATGTGAGGTCAGACTAGAGGTCAACAATCTCAGCTTCTCAGCAGTAATTAGGAACCACATAGCTTCAACTGTTACTGCATTATATTGTCTTAGTGAATGGTAAAAACAATAGCTGATGGCCCTTTGACACCAAGCTACACTGACTTGCTTATTTTGGAAACACAGAAGCCCTTCCTTACTGTAAGATTACCACTGTTTCCATGTTACACAATCTGAATCATTGAAATTCCTTTGATATCTGAGAAATAGACACACAGATTGAGATTGTGCAGTGTGTAGCTAATTCATTAGTGGTCAGGTGGTATTGTAGCGACAAATAAAAACAGAGCTGCCCCTCAGGGTTCCACAGAAGTTGAGAAACCTGGAAATCAAAGTGATTGAAGGATAGAAAAATAAACTATATGTATCAGTGCAACAGCCCATGCTGGTGTTAACTCTCCTTCAATGTCTGCAGCTTCCTGACGGACAGACATTAGCGTTGCCTAAAGTGGTGACAGCTCAGTTTGGCAACGACCCAAACAAACACACAGTGTGTGTCTACGGCCATGTGGACGTCCAGCCGGCGAAGCTAGAGGACGGTTGGGCAACGGATCCCTACAACCTGACCGACATCAATGGTAACTGCCTTTAAGCTCTTCAGGCGCCATTATCAAACCCACATAACTTCATCTTCAAAGATGCCAAATGTCAGGCTGAATCTGGGTGAAATGGGTATGAAGGGACTTCTAAAACATCTACAATATTTCCATCTGATGGAATGGTGATCAAACGTAGGTTTGAATATTTAATTCAGCGTAAACATCATATAGCTTCAAACAAGAGCTGAAACAAACTGATACACAGCCTATATATTATTATTATTAAAGGAAACTGGGGCAATATTAGAGAAACTTTATCCTAACCTCATAAAATCTTAAATAATCTAATTTTTAAGCTGTCCTAACTTTCACTTTTCCACCAGTTGGTCTTAGTTAACATGTTTAATCTGTAGCCTATGGCTGCTCTTTTGTTACTGTTGTTATCTTGTGATATCATGATAACAACTAGTTTGACTATATTAGATTGAACTTTTTTACATTCAGTGCTTCATCTACACAGGTACACAGGTCAGCACACTGTCTCCAGTGTTACATAACCCCGGGCCCACTAAGAATCCCTGATTGTTGTGTCTGCAGGTAACCTTTATGGACGAGGAGCGTCAGACAACAAGGCCCCAGTTTTAGCCTGGATCCATGCGGTGGAGGCTTACCAGGCCCTCAATATGGTGAGAGAAAGTTCACAATACCACTGTACAGGATAGATTTTCATGCCAAAGATAATCAAAAAAAAATGTGTTAGGGGAGTGGGAGCTATTGGGAGCCCCAGTGAGACCAAAGGACAGATTATAGCACTTAACAGACAAACAGACGAAACAGAGAGAGACATCTCCAACAAGATAGCCCTAAAAGATAACTCCCATTTATTCAAGCTGACTGTTTTAGTGGAATAAAATACTCAACGTATTTGGCGGGAACAAACTGCATACCCTCAGGCTAGTGAGAGAGAAAAGCTAAGCTTCAGCCAAACTAACTTGCAAAGTCATTGTTGTTTTTGCAAAGTCACTGCGGCAGTCCATTCCTGCTATCCTGCTGCCACTTTGTCTCGTAAATGCAGCTGAATATGAACATCCAAAGGCCTCAGCCAGAAGCTGGATGCATTAAGGGGAAAGGAATTGTGTGGGTGTTGAAAAGACTACTTTCCCACGCAGCTAATGGCTCAGGATTTTAGAGTTTGCAAACACCATTACAGTTTCAAAAAAGGTTTTCTTGCCATCCAGAAATAAGCCGTTCAGATGTGATTCAACAGCTCATCCTCCAGCTTCACCATGTGCTATCACTTCCTCTTTGTCCACCAGGAGCTGCCAGTGAATGTGAAGTTTGTCATTGAGGGCATGGAGGAGACAGGCTCTAACGGCCTGGACGCCATGATCCTGGCTCAGAGGGACACCTTCTTCTCCGACGTAGATTACATCATCATCTCAGACTGCGGCTGGCTCAGCAGACGGCCCGCCCTCACCTACGGCACCAGAGGCAACTGCTACTTCTACGCTGAGGTTGTGTATGCATACACACACACACACACACACACACACAGAAACCCAAACTAAAACATTTGGTTTCAAATAAATGCTGAATTCTTTACACACACACACACACACACACACACACACATACTGCATCTGGGTGTCATTCAGCTCTTCTAGGCTGTTTCATGGTGAGGTGTGTTTGCAGGTTGAAGGACCTAAACAGGACTTACATTCTGGTGTTTATGGGGGCACTGTGATCGAACCAATGACTGACCTCGTTGGAATTCTTGGTGAGTGTATTTTTAGGTAGAACACATTCATTCACTCAGTCACAGTAAGATAAGACACTGAACCGGCATCAGTTGGGCATCAGCAGTACGACAGGTACCGACAGGGCAAAACCTTTATTTTGTTTTAATTCAACCTATATTTAAACAGGAAATCTCATGATTGCTTGATCTATTTAAGAAGTGAGATTTGACCAGAATTGACACACAAACTAGTGGAAGGATAAAGCTAACAGGATTTTTGGATACCATGAAAAGACGAAAACCTTTCTCCTCGATACTTTCTGACTTCCCGTCTATTCCTCTCTTAGCTCCAAGCTCTTCTGTGGTTTTTATTCAAATGTTACTCAATTAGGAGGAAATAGTATATTTGTTCGGGACTATTTTCAGCAGTGCATTAATCTGCATTTGGTGCTCTGGTGAGAGTGTGGTGCAGCAGTACCAGCACCTTAACGGACACTTTTATGTTTGAAAAACATGTTACTGACAATTTTACCAAAAATAAATAAAAAACAAAGTAAATGAATACAATACTCCGTTCATTGTATGGGTCCTGTTTGAGTCAAAATAAACCACAGCAGGGACCTTTAGTGTTTTACAGGCCAAGGACCCCATAGCTGATAGAGAGACAGAGCAGGGACAACGGACTACATATTGTATAAAAGTGTGTTTCATATTAAACTTGGCCTAGCAACAGTGTTGTGTAAATTATTATTATTATTATTATTGTTGTTGTATGTGTTTTTAGACATATTTCCTTTAAAAAAAGCAGTAATTCTGAGGACTCCCTGTTGAAGATCCAGAACTGTACTTCATCGTAATGAAGAAACATTTCACCCGGCTGTGGCTTACTGCTGTGTTTTTAATAGTCTTTGGACAACAACTGAGTTATATGGCACAGAGGAAGGAGACATGTCAGGCATTGATACACGCACAGTTAGTAGGCTCAGTTCTTTTAATGAATTTACCACAAATTAATTGAAACAGAGACATGTGGCTTTCAGAGTCCCAGAGGTTTCCGGCTGCTTTGGTTTGTAACCCAGGAATTATTTATTTGCCTCCACTCTGCATTGTACTATTTTGGGCACCTTATGCCTGTGACATCTTATATGATTTACTATTGATTATTATGTAGTAACTATTAATTATATTTGAATAATTATGACTAAACATGAGCCTTCTCATGTGTTACTATTTTAAACTTTTACATAGCACAATTTTAGAAGGTGTAGTCGTAAAGTGCAGTGGTTCTCAACCTGGATTCCGGTTCTTTCAGCAAAGAAGGAATATTTTAATTTCACTATTATTAACCAACTGAGAGAATAATGACTATTCTGTTCATAGGTTTCACACTCTGCCAATAGACAGTAAAGATAATTATTATATAATTCAATCCTATTAGACAGGATCTCTGAGACTACCTCTTATCAAATACAAATCTATGGCCTGATATGTATCTATTTGGGGGTCCTTGACACCAAAAAGGTTGAGAACCACTGCTCTATAGCAAGACTGAAGAATCTTTAAGCAGGCCGCTAAATCCCTCCCAGCTCCTGCAACCCTGTTATATCTGACCTCCACACAATGTGAGATGTAGTCCATTTAAACCCACATCAAATGTATTCTCTTGTAACTTCTTACCTTAGACACAATGATCAGCCCCAGCGGTAAGATCCTGATTCCTGGGATCAGAGAGGCCGTGGCTCCCCTTTCTGATGAGGAATGGAGAATGTACCAGGACATCCAGTTTGACATCGACAATTACAAGAACAAGATCGGCGTCAACGAGCTCATGTACAGCAACAAGGTAAGAGAACAAGAAAGAAACTGCTCAGAATAGTCTACTTTCAGGCAAGATAAATGATTGTCTTTGTATGTTTCCTGTAGGTGGACCTGTTGGCCCACATGTGGCGCTACCCCACTGTCTCCATACATGGCATTGAGGGGGCCTTCTCAGACTCGGGCACAAAGACAGTCATTCCTGCTAAGGTTACTGCCAAGTTCTCCATTAGACAAGTTCCCAACATGGACCCTGCTATGGTCAAGAAACAGGTAAAATCATATGTCAACGCTCAGCTTCTTTTTTGGATAAGCTGATTATTTCTTCCCACAAACTACCTCTGCTCCTATCTGGTTCGGTGCTTTAGGTAACAGACTATCTTCACTCGGTGTTTGCCAAGAGGAAGAGTCCTAACAAGCTGAAAGTCACCATGGTGATCGGGGCCAAGCCTTGGCTGGCCGACACTCAACATCCTCTGTATGATGCTGGGAAGGCTGCTGTCAAGAGAGGTACCGCACACACCCAGCCCCTTCCACCTAGCACTGCATCAACATCCTTTCTACTGAGGGTCAACCTGAAGCAAAATGTACAAGTAATAGTTCATACAAATGACCACTAGATGCCACTAAATTTTACACACTGGCCCTTTAAAGCTGACTGTCTTGGATGAAGCTGCACCACTGGCCATTTGACCTGTTGCATCAGGCCGTCTTCTGTAACTTGGATTAAAAAAAACAAGAGTTTGATAAATTTTTTGCTACCAGGACTTCAAGGTTTTTTTTTTTGGTGTTACTTTTTATCACTGCTTTAGGCTTCTCTTTTATGCCTCTTCCATTGTGTGTATATTTTTTACTGCTAATTTTTTTACCACTGTTGATCTTGTTTTTAATTTTTGTGCTTAAAAGGGCTTTAGGAGATCTTGCTTAAGTGACATGAGCTAATTCTTGTCCAGCTCTTTCATTCTGTGGTAAGAAACCTGAGTTTATGTCCATTACACTCTGATATAAAATGTCCTGCCCTCTCCAGTTTTTGACATGGATCCTGATCTGATCCGTGAGGGCGGCACCATCCCTATTGCCAGAACCTTCCAGGATGTGACAGGAAAAAGCATCATCATGATGCCCATCGGAGGCTTTGATGACGGGCTGCACTCCCAGAACGAGAAAATTAGCAGGTCTGATTCCTTAAAACCATAACTGCTTTCTCTTTATATTTCATTTAACAGGAAGTTTTATGTAAAACCTGTACTAGTTCATATTTTCTATTGAGGCTGTTGGACAAGATTCAGAAGCAAAGCTGGGATTTATTCAGAGGGAAAGAAGCAGGAAACTGAACCTTTAGGGCGCACACAGTCTTATCCTCCTCTTAATTATCCACATGCTTGGATATCTTCACCTAATATGAAAAACATATGATTGCAAAATAATGGGGATGCCAAGATAAAAGGATTAAATTAAAAGTAGACATGCAAAAATGTTTCCAGACATTTATTAAGACATAAATACAAATAGTATGCTTGGAACAATAATGTGTGTCAAAAACAAAGTATAATTTCTACAGTAATATTCTTAAAAAAAGTCATCACCTCCTTCTACCTCATTATTAATTCCAGAATCTCTGAATATGCACAAAAAAACCCACAAGAAACTGAGTGATTTAAACAGAAACAGCTCTAAATACTGAACAAAAAGCAAAGCAACCACACGGACATCACAGGGACAAATGGAGAGCATCTGGATAAAGAACAGAACAGATTGTTAAACTATACAAGGTCAAACCTGTCTGTTTGAAAATGCTGACGCTCTGAGAAATGCAGATATATTGGTCCAGTCCCAAAGTGTTTTGTAAGTCTTATAGCTTGTGGCAGCAGCAAAGTTGAACAGGGACTAGATTTTTCTATGCTTTGGGATTTCTAAGAAGGTATAATGTGCGCATTTGTAGGAAGTGATTGTAGATGTAAAGAAGACTGACACGTTGGCGACTGTCCCCATTTAAAACCAGTCCAACATTCAGATTTGTCTCTGTAACACTTTATACAGCTTCCTCACCTTTGTCTTCCTTTAACTGTCTTCTCGCAGGTACAACTACATCGAAGGGACCAAGTTATTTGTTGCCTACCTGAATGAAGTATCCCAGATTAAGCAGACCAGTGTGTGATGTCTCATGGCCTCATTAAATGACCGTCTAAACCATCCCAGCGACAGTGAGCTCTCCCTGACACAAGCCTGGTTTTATATTTTTTACTGTGCCTTCATCTTTCTTTCATCCATTTCTCTGTCTCTTGCCAAGCTTTTATTTATCTGCATCCAAAGAGCTTCCTCCCTCTCTCCCTTCCCTCCGCTGTCAGTAAGTTTTAAAAATGCATTTATTCTACGCATGAATGTATACAAAAGGAGGAAGCCAATGAAAACAGAAATTATCTATCTAATCTATCTATCTATCTATCTATCTATCTATCTATCTATCTAATCTATCTATCTAAATCTATCTATTATCTATGCTATCATCTTCTATCCTATCATTATCATCTATCTATCTATCTATCTATCTCATTTTGACATTGTGAGTGACTGTAATGGCATGTGCTACTTCTTCTGATTGGTGGAAATGTCTGTAGTGATCATGTTGCTGTTCTTTGCAGATGTGGCATATGTTTATGCTCCATGTAATGTCAGACAGTACTGTAAGTGTGTGTGTGTGTGTGTCATGTAGTAAAAGCTGTACAATGCAACCTTTGTGTACTTTTGTTTATTATGTGACAAAGTGTTCTTTAATGTGTTACAGTAATAATGAGACAAACACACAGTTCCCTCAGCCATGAAACATTTATTTAACGCTCACACATTTACTGAAGACAGAACCTGCACAGACAGATGTGCTGCCAGCAGTCACTATGTATGGACAGTCCAGCCATTGTCTGGTGTTAGAGCACTCTACATAAGACACAGCCCTATTCAGCAAAAAGACAGTTCACTAACAATGTTGCAAAATATCTAAATAAGTAATTTAATCTCAAATCTGGCATAAAGATATGTTTTACAGGGTGTCTGTGGGGGCTTAAAAAGTCTAAAATCCAATAATCAAAATTTTAGGCCTTAAGTATGATAAAGTTGCTTTTTTTGGTCTCAAAACAAAATAGACATGGAACCAGTACCAATTTTCATTTACATCCTATTCATTACATACTATTAGTATTTTTTTATTTTTATTGTTTGCCTGTATGGACATAAAATAGGTCTTCAATTGCATTAATTTAAACATTAAACCTGTTGAAACCAGAGTTATTACAGTTTTGCATTTAGTATTAGTTTTTGTTTCTATTTAATTTTTAATTTTTGTTTTCAATCAGTTAGTTTGCAGAGTGGGTTTGCTTGTTTCAGTTTAGTTTTCTTTGTTTAAAAATGTTTAGTTTTAGTGTTAGTGTTAGTTTAATTCTTTTTGTAATTATAATATGGGGGCATTTGTCAGGGGCAAGATTTAATAATTTCAGAATATTCACCAACGCCTCCTCGTGCTCATTGAGTTGACACATTTGATCAAATTGACAAAGAACCAAACTAAAGACATGTCCTGTTTATGAAACCTGCGAAACCCTGCTGTAACACAAGAAACAATAATAATTTCATTTGGGAACATTTTATTTTACATTTTAGGAATTTTCTTGAAAGTGAAGTGTTACAGTCTTATAAGAAAAATCACTGCAATTCTTTTTTAGGCATTTTGCCCAGAACTTTATTTAAAAGAAGATAAACATATTATGACTAAACAACAGACTTTTATTATGGCACATTAAACAGCTTTGGACACATCAGTTATGACATAAAAATACAGTATCCACTTACTAAAATTATTTTTTTTAATGGGGCAGTTGAAGATGATTACAGGGGTCATCTCAACCTTCATTTCTTAAAAGTACTCAAAAAAAGTACTATTTCCTATATTCTAATCTGCAGTAATTGAAGAGAGACAGTGCCGTTATCTTGTTAAAGTGCCATATATCCCTGCAGGAAGTGGTAGGGAGGAACCCTGGTGTTGTGAAGAAGCCGTGTCTGACACTTCAGCGGCCTGATTCACAACACCAGCTGACCCTCCCCACCCACACACACTCACAGTACTGTGGCACAGCACAGAGGCAGTGTGAAGTCAGGAGTTCATCTTCGGTGACTCAGTGACAGAAACAAGCCACTGACAAGACACCACCACTGTTCGCAGTCACCTTATTGCTCTCAGAGGGCAGCAGGGGGAGAAACATCCACCTTTCAATAAACCTGCCTCATTAGTATTAAAAGTAGTGAACTGAGAATACTCACCTCTTCTCTGTTGGTACACTTATCCTCTGCTACCTATATTAAAGTGACTGCAGTGGTGGCAAAGGTGGTTAACAATAAGAAACACTGGGCAATGAGGCTAAAGTGGAACAGCGTGGGTGCAGTACGCACTGTCTCCACTGGAGGGCAGTTTGAACACAGCCGCTCTGTTTTTCCATCACTGAGTGTGAGTTCAATTGTCTGATGCCAAACTGGTCACGCGCCTTACCTCAACCTGCAATAAGACAGAAACAGGAAAATGAATTAAACGTGGGAAAATTAGCTTTCAAGTAAATCTTTAAAATGAGGAGAATATTTAAGATTTGACCCACAGAGAGCCTATAAAATCTGTTAGCTGTTAAATGTGGGTACTATCAAACACAGGGAGCATGTGATTATCTTTAGCAACCCTGTTAAAGAATCTCAGTGTGACTGCACAGTGAAACACAAGACAGTCCTCAGATGTAACGGTGCTCTATTTGGTTGCCTATTTATAAAGTGCTTTGGTATTGAGGACAGGGCCGTGATGGAGCTGAGAATAACTTTGGTTTCACAGCGGCAAGCCTTAATCCACCTTGAAGCGGCCTGCTGTGGATGCAAACTAAAATCATGTCACGGTAAAAGTGGGTTTAAAGTAAAATCATCTTCAAGCAATCAGATTCAGAGTCATTTTTAGTACATTTAGTAAAGAGATTTACTAATAGGACTGTGCACTGAAATGATCAACAGAAGGATTGTGGATGAGCTTTGTCTGTAGGGGTCAGGCTGATTTATGACCAGAATTAATGATATCAAATAGCCACAAGCAAAATAAAGTCATCTGAAATACTTCTATGAAAATTAAAGATAACAGTCTGTTAGATAGATTAGATTATTAGATATGTAGCAGTGTTGCAGGAAGTATATAGATTCTTTACTTAAGCAGCAATAACGCGTCAAAAAATAAAAATAACGTCAAAATACTCTTAATTATAATCAAATATACCTAAAGTATCAAACGTCAAGTAAGAAATTGTATTCATTGCACAATACAGTACAGTACTTATAAAGTATTGCAATATTTACACATTTGCAGTATTACAAACTGAGTGTCTGTGGCAATGCTCCTGGAAATACACACAAAAAATGTTATTATGCACACAATTATAAAAAACACTTTAACCATGCGCTATCAACAACAAGACTGCTGACCGCTTAGCTCTAAGAAATACTATATAACAGCTTTGCAAAAGTCTAAAAACTAATTTTTTCCAGGAATGTTAATACACATATATACATATATACTGTCTGTATAGTAATACAGTACTTAACATTTACTTAAATAAATGCCGTAATAATGAATAATTACCCTTTAAAGCTGCATTAATAGATTTTTTTTTACCACTTGGGAGCAGAACAAGAATGAAAGGTTATGTCGACTGAATTGTCACTCATTTGGAGTTATGCTTCTGACCATCTAATACCAGTATTCACACTGTTTTAGCTTTCTTTTGGTCCACCAACTATTTAGTCTCTCTAGCTGCTGAATGCTCCACTGTGTTCACCAGCTCGTCTCTGTGTCTGTCTGCTGTTTGGTGCGGGGCAGGTGGTGTGCAGTGGGTTCATCCTCCTGCTGGAAATGGGATTGATGAGTGCGTGGTTGCTGGTTGTAAAACCAAACCAGCCTTAGGTTAAAAGCTTCTGCAGAGTAATGATACACAGGACCAGTCATTCCTATGAAAGCTGCTCAATGGCGCATGAAGCCCTCCGTTAACTTAAATGGAGATAAATAATTTAATCATGTGAATGTTCTAGAGTTTAAAAATGTTACCAGACTGAAAGAATTGAATTCTGACAGTAATACGAGTCATCTCACAGGGGTTACGCTGCTGCCACTTCTTTCACAATGTAACCTTATGGGAGAAAGTCTTATTGGGCCACTGTGCATCGCGCGACGGATACCATTGCTGTAATTACATGGTTTGGCCACTATGTCAAATTGCCTTCAGAGCCCAGCGCTCTTCCTGGGGGCTCGGTTGTAGGAGGGTGAAGCCATTTATTGATCAATATCACTACGAGTGTCCAATGCTGGAAACATACCATGAGGTAATCATCTTCTGTTGATTTGTTACAGCAGACGTGTTTCACATTACATTAGTCATTTGATCAATACAACCGGATTTTAAGTATAAACACAGTATAACTCCTTCCTTGTTCTAATAATGACATGAATCAGGCTGTTGTGCTGTTGAGGATTATTTCTAGAGATCTATTCATCCAGTTATGTAGCCCCAAAGCAAACCAACAGCATCAATTAAAGATTAGTAGGGCATTTAAGAGTTTATCATCTAATAACATTTAATAACATTTCAGATTTTCAGGCACACTTCCTTCTCGCCGTCTGTTGGGTAAGCTCTGCACGTTCACAGTATAATGAAGTTTCACCCGGCTGTAGGAGAGTGTTGGACTGTAGGTGAGAGAGGAAGTGTACTACTGTACCACTTGTGCAGCTGAGTTGGGCCAGTGTTCACAATGTTCCACAGCTCTTGTTGTGAAATTGGGTTTTAAGCGTAGCCTTTGACCACTCCATTAATCATTGGTTTGTCCATCTGCCTGGACCAATCCAGGACGGGTACCTAATTCTTCCACAAGCTGCCGTGTCACACTCAACATAATATCCCAGCAATACATTTCTCCTAATCCCTTTTTATCAGGTTCACTGGCCTTTCTGGTCAATCTAATTGCGACAAAGCCCACATAAGGGCTTTTGTGCCAAAAGAAAGTTCTTTTACGGTTTCAATTAAACGGCTGGGCCGGCCCAGCGGAAGCTCTTTGGCAAACGCCAGTGTCCTTCAGACAAAGAATGTCACTGCGCATAATGGATAGAAACACTTCACTGAGGAAGAGGGGAAAGAGGGGCAGAATGTGGGGAAAAAAGAAAACCCACCCAGTCGCTCGCCTCACAGTTTAGCTCATTTCAGAGCCAAAGGTTTTGGAGTTTTTTTTGGGGAACGAGCACAAAGATTTAACTAACAATCAAAACTAGCCTGAGGGATTATGAGCTGGAGCAGAGTGTGTGTGTGTGTG
>NW_023339807.1:2739440-2740525 GCF_004916995.1 Morone saxatilis
GTGTGTGTGTGTGTGTTTTGGGGAATGGAAAGAGAGAGAGGCTCAGTTAAAGTGAGCTATTTGAAGAAGCATCACAGTTTCTGAAAAGGTGAAAGCAGTCAAGGATGTGAGCTTGAAGCTTTTGGGCAGTGGCTTATTTAAAGGCTGTCATTGATTTCCATTGTGTTTGATGCTCCAACAAGTCTGGAAATTCTTTTTACCCCCTTTTTTTTGCCAGTGAGGTTTGTCCTTGTCGTCAGCTGCCTTACATTAAATTTATCTAACAGCAAAACTTACACATTATAATATGTTGATTACAGTTTGCAGCCATTTTTTTGGGACGTCTGACTGAATGCCTCCAACACCAGCAGGTAGAACTCTCAAAACCTTGTCCGGCCTTCTTCACAGCTCATCCGTCCTAAAATATCCAACCACATTAGCTGCAGTGTCTCCCTTGGTTTCACCTAAATGTCAGAATTGATCTTCAGATTTTCCCTGTGGTCTACAAATCTCTCAGTACTCAACATGCTGAACCTGTGAGTCAGGTAAATATCTTCATGAACACCACCTCCATGTGCTGATTTTTCTCGCATTATATACTACGTCACCTGACTTCGATGACGGCGCATTCACAAATAACACCAGAGGATTACCTACAGCGTCAGATTCTAAAAGCAGAGGGCCAATGACCAACCGGCAGTAGAGGGTTAGTAGAGTGAGTTGGGAGTGAGACCACAAGCATTCCCTAATCTTAACTTGCATTCTTAACTGTGCATACACAGTCTGTATCTGTATCCAGATAAGCTAATTTGAGCCCCCAAACATTTAAATCTACATTTTATTCTACATTCATTCTAGATTTTATTTCAATGCATTCTGTATTTTTAAAAGACCAGTGAGTAGGATTTAGTGGCATCTACTGGTTATGCTGCAGATTGCATTCCCTTCACTCTCACCTTCAAAGTGCAAAGGAGAAAATAAGTGGCCGTGAAATACTCACAAAAGGCTATCTAGAGCCTTTTTTTGTGTCTGTTCTGGGCTACTGTAGAAACATGGCGGTTCAACATCCTCCACAGAAGGTGACCCACAGCGTCTGTAGATAAACA
>NW_023339807.1:2740694-2742247 GCF_004916995.1 Morone saxatilis
GTCTGTCTGTGTGTCTGTCTTTCTGTCTGTCTGTCTACAGTACTCATGCCTCTCTCTCTGACAGGCCCGACAGCTCTCCTGCTGGTTTCATCTGCGTTCCATTCATCACAATATTTTGCTTAGCAGACACCTTTGGAATGATGACTCCCCCCGAAACAAGACAGTATAGGCGTAACACTGAGTGAATTCATTTAACAGAGGAACTGAAGAACAATGTATTCTCAAGGTGAGGATGATGCTTATCTTATACATTCACTGCAAAAGGATGACATTCAGAATAAACAACTTGTGTATGTATTTCAGTTAAAAGTATTTCCCAATGTTATACAGCGCTTTATGTCTGGATCCTAATCTTAGTTTTTTCTCTTTCTTTTCACATGTTTATTTCTTACAAAAATGTATCATTTTAATTTATTCATTTGAGTTTGCACACAACGAACACTCACCCTCTCTAGATTGTATCTGTTTCTCTGTTTTATTAGTGTTTCTTCTTACCTCTTTAAGCTAATGGGATTCACTATTCGGTATTGCCATTCAAAGGAGGCAGCAGGAACTGGAACATTTTGTGCGCTGTTGTCATTTTAAAGCAATATTTCTTAAATTGTTGTGTCATTTGTTTCATGCGCAGTGTCCTCTATGTTCGGTTTATCCTCCTTAAAGGAATGTGATTTGACTTTGAGATAGAAATAGAGGCTCTGAAAGAAGCTGAAAGTCAAAATCAAATGCTTTCTACCAGTATAACCTTCTCTACTACAGCTCTGTATAACAATCAGCACATTTAGCCTGCTACATACTAAACAAAATTATTAAAGGCCCTACTGTAAAATCTGACAACAAATTAACATAAATAAATACTCCAAAAGAATTGGAGTCACTCATTCACACAAATTAAACCCAACTCAAAAATCTATTGTTAAAGCAACTCAGTTGTTTTGAGTGAACTTAAATTTGTGTAATACTTTAGGTACAGGCAGTATAATTCCAGTTTGTTCCATTGCCAAAGATTTTTTGTTGTTTCAGTTTATTAATTATCATAAACCCAAGTAAATAATCAAAATAATTCTCACCCAACGTGTAAAGATTTGATGTCTGTCACATACAAATGATGGCCACAAATAAGACCCAAGTTGCAGTGGTGTAAAGTAACTAAGTGCTATACTTACGTATAATTTTAATGCACTTGTGCTTTACTTTTTACGTTTTAGTTATGCGTATTTGTACTGCTACTCTATTCATACTACACAATCTATTTTACATACAAAATATAATATTTAAATATTAAAGGCATTGCATTGCCGCATTGTTATATATTTACCTACCTAACAGAATAAAGTAGTTAAAATTAGCTTTACTTGGAAAACTAAAACGCCAAAATACTGTCTGCACTACAAGAATCCCATAATATAATGGTTTATACTTTTACTGTTAATACTTTACATTGCTGCTAAAACTGAGGAACTTTTACTTAAAGCCACTACAAGGAACTTTCATTTTGCGTTGATTCTGGCAGCCCCTGTGGACAAAAGCGGTAGTGTTTCATTGATTTCAAGGGG